>NC_030426.2:13201198-13486198 GCF_001660625.3 Ictalurus punctatus | reverse complement strand
GCAGTGGTGAATTAAAAAATCTAAAGCAAAGCGTTATGACAGACATTAACCATAACATGTCCATAAACCGCAGTATGTCAGTGTTTAACAGTGTTAACGGTCAGCTGATGGCTATTGAATCTGAAATATATAAAGTGAACTGACTGACTTGAACTTTATCAAAGAATGAAAAGTTAAATGGTTAAACAAGTGCAGTAGCTTAGTAGGGGCAGTGGTAGCTTAGTAGCTTAACCCTCAACTGCTCAGATGTATAAATGAGATAAATGTAAGTCGCTCTGCCAAATGCTGTAAATGTAATGTAAACATTTCACCAAAATCCATGTATTCAGAAAGTGATGTTGCTATGCTAATGGAAAGCTCCAGTCGGCCACTGTCTGCCGTTTTCCAGAACATTCACCCAGCCAGTCTGTGGAGGAGCCGCAAAGGCCACTTATCCTTCAACCAGGTAACTGTTCACAGATCTGCATTTAATTCTGTTCATGATTGGTATTCAGAAGTTACGAATGCTGTTATACACATATGTTGTTATATATTTGAAGGCTGCAAGTGTTTATACTGTAAAGCCCAGAAGTATAAAAAGAGTGCAAAACACACTGACTTAAGTAAAATGCTGATACTGTAGTAATAATTCACTTAAGTAAAGGTAAAAGTAGTGATGAAAAAAGTTACTGCAGTAGGAGTAAATAAATCATCTGGTGAAAAACTATTTGAGTAATTACTTTTACTTACATTTCCAAATTACTTTTTTATATGTCTACAATTAAGATAACTAATAATAAAAAGTTTTATATATTAGGAATGCATTTTTGAACAGTCATCTTACCTAATCAAGTGAGTTATGCTGAAATAAACACCACTTCTATTATCAACAGTGTATAAAGAGGTAGTTAAGTATAAAGAGGTAGCTCATGTTAATTCATGTTTTTTTTTAGCTACATAGTTAGCTATCGAGCAAAGGTGCCCCTTACATATTGAGCCTTATTTACTAAGCTGGATGTGAATGGATTTATTCTTGAATCATTTTCACAACAAATTTGGTATTCATGGAGATCCAGCAAATTTGGAAAAATGTTCATAATCTACACTGGAAAAAGAAGCTCCTCATGATCGAATTGAGTTACATTAACATAATTTGTTCTTGTACATCCAACATGATTTGATCATATATTTCAATGGCCTGAATAAAAATTGAACTTCACATGCTCACCTGAGGTGAGGATTGAACCAAGGTTGTTGGCATTCTGCAACTGCCACATTACCGCTGTGCTATTCTACCATGTGCTTGAAGTATGTTAATTTAAATCCTGTAGTTATAGTAACTGGTTTATGTTAATATTGTGAATACTATGAATTGATCATGCTCGTTTTTACATAATTCAATCTAATTCATTAGAAAGTTGTTCAAATGAAGTTTAGCATAAGCACTGAAATCACGTTGTGATAAGAATCACAATATTTTTATGTAAACCATCCATAATATATTTTCTTAAATCTAATCAACCACATATTCCATTTTTTTAGTGTACTCATGCTCCAGAGTGTGTGTAAATCTACGCATAAGAAGACTAACTAATGTAAACCTTGACTGATCAGATTCGAATCATATCATTTGATTTTATATGTTTATAAGTTAATCAGTTATTTATTTCAATTACACACACAAATTTTTATATTTTTATAATCCTGTTGTTTCATATAAATGGCAAAAAAATAAAGACTGCAAGCCAACCCAAAATCCACTTTAAGACGAATAAAACGTCATTCAATGAACGAGAAATGCCGCTGTATAAAAGATGGGCTGTTCTGTGCATTTGGTAGCCGGAAGCTGAGGCAGTGCAAATGGCAGAATTGATATTACTGGAAAAGTTAGCACAGATGTGGCTAGGAAGGATACAGCTATTTAGTGACCAGTATAATTTTTTTTTCGGAAGATGAAAGTTGCTTTATAAATTGGTTCTGCCTCGTCATCTTCATTTTAATGCTGTGCAATACTTTGGAGCCAGCTCTATTTCAGATGACAAAAAGATCCGGTGACATTCTCCTGCATGTCCAAGTTTGTCTGTGTTTGGACTTCTTGATACTAGCATGTTTTCAAGAGAGATAAGTGACTGAACTGATGTC
Source organism: Ictalurus punctatus (assembly GCF_001660625.3). Lineage (NCBI taxonomy): Eukaryota > Metazoa > Chordata > Actinopteri > Siluriformes > Ictaluridae > Ictalurus > Ictalurus punctatus. The sequence continues at coordinate 13,484,077 of NC_030426.2, read as the reverse complement.
TTAACCTACAATATTCCTGGACCTATCAGAGCACATTCCTCCTTCAGCCCTAACCAGATGCGGTTACCACATGTATAGCAAAGGTTTCTGGCATAAATGGGAAAAATTCAGTCGTCTTTTTAATACATCCATAGCCAGCTTTATTGTCATGTTTTCACATTTTGCAGTGGTATTGCTTAGTGCATATTTGCTTTAAACTATTCATATCTCTTAGATGCTGCAGTTTCCATATATATATATATATATATATATATATAAACTAAGTATGAAATATTTTGGAAAACAGTTTGCTAAAAAGTGTTAATTTCCCCTATCTATGGGGGGTAGTTAGCTAATGTAGTTAGCTAATGGCCTACCTGTACATTTTACCACAGATTGGATTCTGAGCTGTAAAAATGCTGATATCTCCATGGGTTTTGGGTCACATAATTTGCAGAACATTATTTCGTTTTATATTTCCTCTGTCTCAAACATTGCTACTGCTTTCTAAGCATTTGACAGCTGAATTGCAGTATTTCTGCAGGATACTGTGTTTTAATTGGCTTACAGTCTTCCAGGGTTAAATGCGTTTTTTTACTCAGTAACAGCAATCAGAAATCAATATAGCAAAAAGCGTTCATCCTATCATCATGAGACTGCAAGTTTGAATCCGATCGATGTCACAGCTATCAGTGGTCCGGAGCCAAAGGAGCGAAATTTCCTTTGCTCTATGGGTGGATTGATGGCATTCTCTCTTTCCCCTCTCCATCACGGGCATCTGTGAGCTCATGTATGCAGAAGAAGGCAGATTTACTCTGTGTTTTTAACAGTATTTCATGTGTCTTGGGGGAAGCCTGAACATTAACAGTAAATATAATATCTTGGTTTTTGAATATGAGAACACTAAAGTGTAATTTATCTTTCAAAGGCTCTGTCTTTTCTAACATTGTGCAGGTAACAGGATCAGATGGTGAGATGAGTGGGACTCTGCAGAGGAGTCGAAATAGTAAGCGAAGCTGGAAGAGTCTGTGGTTTCTTCTTAAAGATAAAGTGCTTTATACATATCCACAGCCTGAGGTAAAATACACATGCACATTCATAATTCAGTCAACAACATAATGTAGAATTTAATACTAATAAAGGAAGAAAATATTTATTAGAAAACTGCATCTTTCCCTCCCTCCCTCTCTCTCTCTTCCTTCCTCTTCCTCTCTTATTAGGAGAGGGTTGCATGTGAGTCCCTTCCTCTTCTAGGTTTCTCAGTAAAGTCTGAGAGTGAAGGAGTGAGCAGTGTGTTTCAGCTCTACCACAACACTACACTCTATTACACATTCAAGGCTCAGGATACACACACAGCACAGAGGTGAAACACACATCACTTCATGCATCTATGGGTTATTCCATCTCAAGTGGTCCAATAATTTCAAAGTTGGTTTCTTGACCGGTTTTAATTTTTCTTTTTTTCCGAGTGATTACCTCTATGTATTGGAATTGCAAAACCACCATTCATTTTATTTTATTTTTTTTTACTTTGTTTATAACTACGATGGCCATCTTAGTGTCATGGCACAGAACAAACTTTGGTTATACATCTGTTCACGGAAACCTCAGTATCTTGGCTCAGGATGTTCTTCACTCCTTGGAACAAAAGTTGATCTCTAGAGCACATTACAAGGGACATGAACATACAGTATTTAAACATTTTGAATATTCCTGCTCTTTAGCCTTAGAACTTAAGTCCAAATACTATGCTCAAAGATTGCTGATAGTTCGCACTTAGGGTCAATTTATAATGGGAACGGTTCGAATCTGGTGATTTTGCAATGCCAATACATAGAGGTAATCGCTCAAAAATATTAGGAAAATTAAAAACAGTTGAGCAACCTGCATTGGACCAATTAAGATGGAATGACCCCTACAGTGGAATGGGCCAATCACACATACTAATTGTATTTGTATACTATTTCTAAGGTGGGTGAGTGCCATGGAAGAGGCCACGGTCCTATAGCAGCTGCCAAGCCATACATGAAGAACTGCACTGATGAGATGAAAACTTAAATCCATCCAAACATGAGCTTCTTTCCTTCCAAAGATGAACTATCATCACAAGACAAGTTTTATGATGGGTTCAACTAAGTCCTGTTATTTATTAGCAGAGAAGGAGGCACAAAGTCAAGAAACACCATGTCCTAATTTCCTAACACAATAATAACATTTACACATTAACATTTTATTTCCTTCTGGTGAACAAAATGTATAGTTTTGATCCTCTGTGTAAACTTATTGCTAAAATTTAAATCATCACAAGTGCCATGTCAAAACAAATTAAGCATTTATTTCCAAACACAGAACCACAGGTGCAAGCTGCACAAATTGCTAAATCTATATATGATTACTGATCATTTGTTCATTTGTTGTGTTCTGATATTTATAAATGTAATTAGTGTATGTTTTATATTAATTGCATCTTGTAGCAGGACCCACTGCAATTGAGACTTTTGGGTTTTCCATAATAAACATTTTAAATGAAAGGATAAGCATTTAAAAATCAATTAGTCTACATTATGTGCAGTTCGTCAAATCATTTATATAAATCTACAATAAAGATGATTTGTAAGCCTGGCTGGTATATTTGCTGGGGAAATTATAATGCATATAGATTTTTTACACACAGTAAGCAGTATGCAAACAAAGAAATTTATTATCCTTGGAACATTAGGCATGAATACACACCAGTCCATCAGATGCCAACATGCGCGCACACACACACACACACACATTCTCACACACTCATTCACACCTAGATGCATGTTTATGACAGAATGGTTTTGTTTCTTTGAAGTTATTAGTCATAAAATTATAAGAGTTGGAGGCCTTATTGCTTGGTTTCAGTATGACTTCCTTTGACCTTTTAGTACAGAAACTAAGGCAGGTTTAAATATCAGTCTGGTTTACAACATTTAAAGTTAAAGGCCAACTTTAGCTGTATGCATTTTTCGTAGCAGTGTTTTTTTCCCTCAGTGCGTATCTTCAGACCACGTCTTTGACGTCTTCTTCATCAGATATAGATCACACTTAGGGGATACAGGATTGCTGAGGGGTGGTGTTTGCACCCCTAGTGAATGACACAAATAGCACTTTTATTCCTATTATGTAATACAATTGGCACATGAAATGGGACTATTCACAGCTCTGTACTGTAGTGCCCTGTGCAACCTGTGGGTGGCAGAACAAAACAAAACCAATCCCACTTCAGAAAAAGTGTTTCTCTATCGGACACGTTGCTATGATCATGTACATGTAAGGTTATAATAGTAACTTGCTGGCAGTCTTCATGTGTCTATGCACGTTATTTATGTGATGGCATTCTTTAATTAAAATCTGTAAGAAAGTAATTAAAAATGAGTGTTTAAAAGATGAAAATTGGGAGTGTGAGGAGAGGCGGGGCAGTGCTGTCCTGTTTCCTAGTTCCCATGAGATTATCTGACCCAGAATGGAGGGATAAAAAGGGGGTGAGAGAAGAGAGGTGTGTTTTTTTTCCCTGAGCACCTGAAAGTTATGGACACCTTGCCCCAAATAAGACACACATTCATCATTTTAACTCCCTTTCTACTTTCCACTTTTTCTCTTCTGCGTCACATTCTTATTCTGCTCAGTCTGTCTCCTCATTCCCTTCCAACCAATCATCTTCTGCTCTGCCACATGCTCAGAGCTTAACTGTACTTCATGTGTGATTCAGTATGTCACTGTTATGTGCTCAGCAATAAGAATCACATTTAAATGCTGCAATGCTACAGTTTTAATTAGGTTGGAGGGATAAATGTCCACTAGTTACACAGATAACATGCATGCATATATTGTATAAACCAAGAATTTTAACTATACTGTTGAAAGTCTGATTAAACTTGAGATTAATCATGTAGTTTACTCTAAGTCCCCACCCCCACCCCCACCCTAACACACACACACACACACATACTGCATCTGTAAGTAAATGCTGTACAAAATCAAGTGTGCCATTGCACTCAATTTGTAGTAACCAGTCATTTAATTTACTAGTAATATATATTAGATACCAGGCAATTTGACTACTATTACCTCAGGTAATCATATAATGTAATATAATATAATATAATATAATATAATATAATATAATATAATAGCTGCTGGGGGGCATAGTGGCTTAGTGGTTAGCATATTTGCCTCCAGAGCCAGAGGTTTGATGTTCTCCTCATGCTTCAGAGGTTTCCTCTGGTACTCCGGTTTCCTCCCGCAGTCCAAAGGCATGCGTTGTAAGCTGATTGGCATCTCTTAAATTGTCTGTTGTGTGTGTGTGTGTGTGTGTGTGTGTGTGTGTGTGTGTGTGTGTGTGTGTGTGTGTGTGTGTGTGTGTGTGTGTGTGCGTGCAATTGTGTCCTGCAATTGGTTGGCACCCCAGCCAGGGTGTGCCCCACCTTGTGCCCCAAGTCCCCTGGTATAGCTCCAGGCTCCCTACAACCCTGTGTAGGATAAGTGGTACAGAAAATGGATGGATGTATATTTGCTGCTATAACATTGGTTAGAATCAGTCAATTCCTGTATAGCATAAATTGAAATTCTAATTGTCAAAATGCTTTGTCAATTTTGTGTTTCATTATGAAAAGTTAGAGAGAAAACTTGTGTGTAAAAGCAATGCAAAAATGTATAAATTGTGCCATTCATTAGGGGTAGACACCACCCCCACCAATCCTGGATCATCTGGGAAGATATTTTTGACGAAGAGGACGTCAGAGACATGGTCTGAAAATGTGAGCGGTGAAAAAAAAACCCTGCTAAAGACAATGCATCCATTTGCCACAAATGCATGCAGCCTGAATAATGTTGTAACCTAAACTACTATTTGAACCTTCCGTTGTTCCTGTGAAAAAATAGGTCAGATGAAATCATGTAAAAGACTGATTGAAACCATAAATTATTCATGTATTCATGAATAACTATTTTACCCTGGTCATGGTGGAAATACACCGTAGAGGTGATGCTCATCCATCACAGGACACCATGCACATGCATTTACACACTCATGCACAAAAAGGGCCAATTCACAGCAGCCAATCCACCTACTATCATGTTTTTGGAACATAGGACTCAATCAATTTCAGATTAACACCTTTGTAATAAAGTTGCTAACATACAGTATGTGTTTCATCATGAAATGTCAGCGAGACAAGCCCTGTGTAGAAAAGAAAACTATATAAATATAATAATAATAATATATAATATATATAAATATATTAAAAACTAAATTCTAATTCTTCATATAGTGTTGTGTCTGTTTTTAATGTCTATATACTAGGCTATATTTAATCTGCTAAAAGCATATTAAAAGTTTCTTAAGGCCATGGATTATGTGTATGAGATTATAAAACCTGGTGACTCATGACCATGTAGTATGTTTATCATACCTGTAATTAGGCAATTAGAAATGAATGAACAAATTATGCTCACAAACTCCTTCTCTTTCTATTTTCTATTCTTTTCTGAGCCCCGAAAAGCCATAAAATAAACAAGCACATGAACTCCACATCAAATTTGCACTTCATACTCATTATTTGAGAGCATTAGCAGGAAAATGCTCAGTGACTCAGTGGCTCTTACAGTTCTATGAACAAAAAAAAGACTTTTTAAATATCATGAGAATAAAAGTATCTGGCTATAATAGAAAAACAAGGCTTTCATTTTTCTAGATATGTTGCATAAGTAAATGTCAAGGAGAACAGGTTAATATTGTGCTTATGATACATACATGTAACAAAACCTTATAATGAACCTATAAAAATTGTGCGATAGAAAAGATCTTTCACTTACGGGTGTGTATGTGTGGTGTGCTACACAAGTATGTAAACCAAAAGACAGGTATGTACTTACAAGGCAAATGAGTTATGACAGGGTTAAATAAATGGAGGAGAAATGGACAGAGTGTATATGAGTATGAGAGAGAGTCAAAAATGGAAAAAGGGAGGGCAGTACTGTCAGAATGACATTGTCCTGGCATTTCTGGGTCTTTAAAATGCCTTAAGTTCATCTGCATTGCAGTACAGAAGGTGGGGTGTGTATTTTTTCTACAGGTAAAACCCAGTTTGTTCCTCTGCTCATATAGTACTGGCAGTCCCACACTGTTATTTATTGTTACATGTGGGAACACCACACTACATGCATATTAGTAATGGCTGGGTTTTTTGTACCACTTGAAACAGGTACAGCTAAGACCAAACACCTGACCTGATTTCAGTGGAATAAAGGTTATGACACAAATCTACTGGACATTTTAAATCATTTATTTAAATTGTTTTAATACCTAACTGTCCTCCAAATAGCCTAGCATTCTGTAATACAGTCTAGGCACCTGGCCTGTGGATGTAATTTTGAAGATTTTTTCCCCCAGTCCTTTGTGGAGAGACCAGCAATTCTACAGAATGGAGGAATGCCTTCAAAGATATATATTTTTAACCTACCTTACTGCATGTAGCCATTTTCTGTTTTATGAACATTTTGAGGTTTTCCTTCTAGTCATGTTACCCAATGGCTGACTCATGCACAAACCAATGTTTTTTTCCAGCCTAGTTTGCCCTGACCCTTTGCTTGATCAAGAGCATGCTTCAATTTTATTCTTAAAATATACTCTATTTCAGACATCTATTTGAGTCTTTTGCTTCTTTTTGCTTTCCTGACCCTTCTCTGGCATTGAGCTGAGGAACTATTTCTTGTCCTCATTCGGAGCAGCAGAGAAGGGGAGCTGGCTTCTTCTGTTGAGAGTGTGCAACATCAGAGACAACATCACTCATTGGCCCTGCACAGAATGTTTAGAGAATACTCCAAACTGTGTGTCGATGAATATGTGTTCAAGTTAGGGATTATGTAACACTCAACATTTTACTAGGTAAATGATATATGATATTATATATTAAACCCAGGTTTCCTAAAGAACTGCCTATCATCATTTTCTTGTATGTGAATGGGACAGGGCCATTTGAACCCAGGCATGGTTTGGACTCAGTTTCAAGTTTTACAATCTTGTGATGTTGTTGCACAGCTTGCTCAGAGCAGACATCTACACCTGTTTAAATGTTCGGATGCTGTCAAAGTTATGCTTGTATACTGTTTAATTCCAATCATACTGTTTTCTATTATAAGCAAAACAGAGTGAGTTATTTAATACAGTGCTGCTGGTTCAGCTGGGTAGCAGATTTGAAAGCCAAAGCAGCCCCCTTACCACCCCCAGTCTTGTGCCAAATATCTAATGCTCGCTCGCTCGCGCTCTCTCTCTCTCTCTCTCTCTCTCTCTCTCTCTCTCTCTCTCTCTCTCTCTCTCTCTCTCTCTCTCTCTCTCTCTCTCTCTCTCTCTCTCTCTCTCTCTCTCTCTCTCTCTCTCTCTCTCTCTCTCTCTCTCTCTCTCTCTCTCTCTCTCTCTCTCTCTCTCTCTCTCTCTCTCTCTCTCTCTCTCTCTCTCACAGATTGCGCATTGCTCACCCACACACTCAAATCTAGGCCATACACTCCAGCACTGTGGACATGCAGGGACTAAATCAGGACAATGCTGCTCACACACAGTAAAAGGAACATTTTTACACCAACAAAATTACTCACTAATCTGATATTCTTAGAGAGAATTTGTTCATATATATTGTAAAAAGATTCCCCATCCAGACACATTCTGCACGCTCAATGTTCATCGCAGTTGCATTAAGCAAATGAAACTCCAACGGGGTGTAAATTTTTAAGCCTAGCTTTGAGAATTGTAATGACACTTCAAAGTTCATCAATGACTGCCCTCTTCACTCTCAATAAAGATGTCATGAGCATGCACCTACATGCACTTTTCCATACTTGCAACTTGCACTGATTCTGCAGTGTGTCAAGGTTCTATGACATATGGAGAAAAGAAGAGAGAAAAGTACATTATACACACACACACACACACACACACACACACACATTATATATATATATATATATATATATATATATATATATATATATATATATATATATATGAGTGTGTGTGTGTGCGTGTGTGTGTATATATATATATATATATATATATATATATATATATATAGAGAGAGAGAGAGAGAGAGAGAGAGAGAGAGAGAGGACAAAATGGATGGCTTATTTTCTTTAATGCTAGTGAGTTAAAGCAGCATGAGCATGATATCATTAGTTAAGTTGCTTAGGAGTTCTCAAACCTTGATCAGGGTCCTCGGTTCAACCCTGAGCTCAGGCTATCGGCCAAGTTTTAGTGTTCTCTCCATGAAGCATTATACTCCCAGTGTCCATGTGGATTTCCTTTGGGTTCTTTGGTTTTCTCCCACTTTCCAATAACATGATGATGATGATACACACAGTATCTCACAAAAGTAAGTACACCCCTCACATTTTTATAAATATTTGATTATATCTTTTCATGTGACAACACTGAAGAAATGACACTTTGCTGCAATGTAAAGTAGTGAGTGTACAGCTTGTGTAACAGTGTAAATTTGCTGTCCCCTCAAAATAACTCAACACACAGCCATTAATGTCTAAACCACTGGCAACAAAAGTGAGTACACCCCTAAGTGAAAATGTCCAAATTGGGCCCAAAGTGTCAATATTTTGTGTGGCCACCATTATCTTCCAGCACTGCCTTAACCCTCTTGGGCATGGAGTTCACCAGAGCTTCACAGGTTGCCACTGGAGTCCTCTTCCACTCCTCCATGATGACATCACGGAGCTGGTGGATGTTAGAGACCTTGTGCTCCTCCACCTTCTGTTTGAGGATGCCCCACAGATGCTCAATAGGGTTTAGGTCTGGAGCCATGCTTGGTCAGTCCATCACCTTCACCCTCAGCTTCTTTAGCAAGGCAGTGGTTGTCTTGGAGGTGTGTTTGGGGTCGTTATCATGCTGGAATACTGCCCTGCGGCCCAGTCTCCGAAGGGAGGGGATCATGCTATGCTTCAGTATGTCACAGTACATGTTGGCATTCATGGTTCCCTCAATGAACTGTAGCTCCCCAGTGCCGGCAGCACCCATGCAGCCCCAGACCGTGACACTCCCACCACCATGCTTGACTGTAGGCAAGACACACTTGTCTTTGTACTCTTCACCTGGTTGCCACAACACACGCTTGACCCCATCTGAACCAAATAAGTTTATCTTGGTCTCATCAGACCACAGGACATGGTTCCAGTAATCCATGTCCTTAGTCTGCTTGTCTTCAGCAAACCGTTTGTGGGCTTTCTTGTACATCATCTTTAGAAGAGGCTTCCTTCTGGGACAACAGCCATGCAGATCAATTTGATGCAGTGTGCGGCGTATGGTCTGAGCACTGACAGGCTGACCCCCCACCCCTTCAACCTCTGCAGCAATGCTGGCAGCACTCAAGTGTTGTGAAGCACTATACTCCCTGTGTCCATGTGGATTTCCTCTGGGTTCTCTGGTTTTCTTCCACTTCCAAAAATATGCTGGTGATATAAAACAAAACAAAACAGGATAACGTGATTACTGAAAGTGAGTGAGTCAGCTGTGTTGTCAAGACAGAGATGAGATGGCAAGAGTTATTTAAATTACCAAAAAGAGCAGGACTACAGGTATGTTATTATGTGTGGGTGTGGCCACAAGGGTGGTCAACTGCTGCTTTAGGTTGGCAGCTGCCAGCCATGTGTCCACGCTCATTACAGAATACACTAACCAACACACCTGTAATCCTGCACTATTTTATTTATTGATTTATTTAAGCGAAAATGGACCGGGAGAAAGCTCAAAGAAAATAACGAGAAACTGCGTCCAAAACCACATATTAGCATACAAAGTAGTCTGTCATAATCGTACACCACCTGTGGTTTGCACACTTTTGAACTAAACAGTAGTGTTTAGCGGTTTAGGACGCAGCCACAGAAAGAGCGCGAGCACCTGGGCGACGTCACTCCGCCCCACTTTGTCCTCGAGCGAGCTGCACTTCCTCCAGTGCACAACGAGACAGCAGGCGCAGGGGAGCGGGGAAGACAAAAACCTCTCTATTGGAAGAGCGGTAAGTCGGAAAAGAAATGTTATGACCGCTTTTGAATTCTACAGGTTTTGTGATAATGTAACGATATTGAAAGTGCGGAAATCTTTCCTCTCTGAGTGAAGGCTGTAAGCTCCTCTGTCTTCAAGGACTTCTTCCTCAGAGCTGGGTCGCAGTTTGTGTTCCTTCAGCTGGGCTGAACTATATACATGCAAACACATCTATCTATCTATCTATCTATCTATCTATCTATCTATCTATTTATTTAAAACATTTAAGAATTGTCCTAAAGTTGTTTGTTTAAAAAGAAAAAAAAAAGAAAAGAAAACCTCTTTAAGAGCCATGTCATACAACTTGTGGCGCAAAGAAATCTTTGAAAATAGAAAATGTTTTTAAACTGCTCAGGTGATTTTGCTCACTCCATGGTGTAAATAGTGAGCTGCCTCTGCGTGCAGTTTGTCCAGAAACCCTTTTCGTCCTTTCTGTTTGGCAAACCTGGACTGTGTGCACCTAAACTAAACTGCATTTTTAACATTATACATTTTTTAATTACATCCGAATCACACCAAAACACCTGTTTCACTGGTCATGCGTGGACTTGAAATGTTTAGGTGCATAATATATATAGAGTGTAAAAAAATCAAACAGAGAAGGACAGATAATGATTAATATTGAGATTAATTGACTTTATGGTGGAAAGACAGATGAGCCGTATTAGACCTAGTACCGTTTACAGCGTTGATGTTGTAGCTTGCAGCTGTCCGGAACAAACAAGCTGCAATAAACTGCTGTATGTCTTGTTGCTGCACCTCTAACTATTCCTCCAACACCCCACTCTACAATATGTGTTGTACGATTGCCTTAATGTCGGGTTGCTGTGGAGATCAACATCCTGTTTCTGTGGTTGTGTCTCACATCACCACAGTATTGGGCCCACCATAGCGACTTCCTCTCTACTTTCTCTCGCGCGCGCACACACACACACACAATATGTTGTCCGCAACATTTTGAACCGTCATGATTTCATCATATGATCAGAATATTGCTTATTGCTTTGCAGATTTGGAAATGCTCTCTAGCGTGTCCGCTTTTCATTAGTGTTTAATGTGATTGGGTTAAAGAGCAAGCTGACTACATTAACACATACACACATTAAGGATTTTGCTAGCCAGTTACACTTGATACTGTACCTCTGAAGTATTGCAACTGAGGGTAGTTTAGAACGATTGCTGGGCGATGTACAAAAGCATCCACTGCTTGACATTTTGCATTTGCACACTGTTAGGAAAAAATATATTTGGTTATCTAGGGAAGTTCTGTGTAGAACCTAACAATAGTGTTTTAAAAAGCTTCCTTTCGGAAGCCACAACTCCTTAACTATGCTATGTGTCTAGCCACATCACGCCACCTTGCCGCTGATTATTTTCCTATAACGACACACCCTGTTAAGTTTTATTCCTTACATATCACACATTTATCTGTTGTCTGCATAGGTCTGCTTTTATTTGCTAGCCTTGTCTGTTGCTTCTAGACAAATGTCACTATTGTTGCTTTTTCTCTCTGTATGCTAATGCAGTTGGTTAAATGATCCCAGGTCCAACAATGAATACTGATTTTATAATCAAGTGCTGAATAGTATACAAAAGCACTGACGTGCCAGCTGCTGTTTGGGACGCCGCTCGGGACACGAGTCACGCTTCTCCTTATTGCGTATAGGATTTTGTTGTTCTGTCTCACCTGTGTGTAGGCAGGTGTGTAGTCTCTTAAGAGCTGTGAATATGCACCCAGGAATAGTTTGCATGTATGAGGGTGGTGAGTAAGAAGTTTGGAACAAACTAAGCACTTGTGTATCTGACCATTGGAATTCTCATCTATATACACACACTTGGATTCACAATCACATACACACACATGCTGTATATTTGTGTACTTTCTGATTGTATAGACTGTAAGGTGCTCCAAAAACACCTTTCTGTCCCTTTTGTTTGAGAATGTTTGAGCACAGACTCACATGGAACATGATAACCTCACCTGCCTACACAATGCCTTTCTTTTTTCGCTTTGTTGTTCGCCATCTCTCTCTCTCTCTCTCACACACACACACACACACACACACACACACACACACACACACACACACACACACACACATATTTCAGCATGCATAGAAACACACCATTCCTCCACACATTCTCATTCACTGGTATGCTGTCTGTTCTCTGAAGTCAAATATCCTAAAATAGGTGTGCGTGCTCATTTTTCCTGTTTTTTTTTTTCTTTTATCTTTCTTTCTTTTTTCTTTTCTTTTTTCTTTTTCACTGACTCTGGTGTAAGTGGAATGCACTTCCAATTCCAAGAGGCATGAAGCACTGGAATGATTTAACTTGCTTAGGTGTTTGGAGTTCAGTGTGTTTGGACATGTCCCTGGATAAACATCTATAGCAGTGTGTGTGCAGGAATTAGTGGGTGTATATATTGCCTATTAATTTATTTTGAATGTTTTTTTTTTTTCACCAACCCCCTTCTTTGGGGGGGCATTACCATTGTGACTTTTATTAAATTTACTTCATTCATATTTGTGGACATGTTATACTTCGTATTTAAGGGTTAGTTTGAGTGAGTGGTGGGTGGTGGGTATAGGGTGTAACAGATAGAACCGTCAATGAGACAAAATAGTACACCAGACTAGACCGGGGTGGGGGATTTGGTTTGGGGGTATCTTGCCTATCTAAATGTAGACTGGGTTGTACACTTTAAGATATGTTCTCAGTGATATCTAATTTTGTTTTAGCTTGTGCACCCTATGACCAGCTGAAATACTGAAATACGTGGCAATGCCCAGCTCGGTTCTGTACTGTTACAGTGTAGTCCTTGATCCAGTCCAGAGTCCTCTGAAGAATGTAGCATTGAGAGTGTTTGTGTGTGTATAAAAGCGTGTATCAGATTTCCTCTTAGCATTTCAATATTTTAACTTAATAAACAAGGAAGACAATCCCAAACCTTGCTTTCTACATTTGCCATATATTAGGTTTTGAGACAGAACAAACGGCCAGTTTCTTATATAAGGATGCTGATCATTCACTCTAGGTATTGTTTGTGCATTTTTTTAAAGCACAGTGGGTGTGGTGGCTACTGTGATTGTCCAAATAGTCTTCCATAACTGGGTGTTTCTCAGAGGTTGTGAAAGTTGTGCGCTAGTTAAGTATCAGTTTGTGTTACTCGTTCACAGGTTGTGTGTGAGCAGTCACCATGGCCCCCTTCCTGAGGATCACCTTTAATGCCTATGAATTTGGTGTCTTGTCTCCCGTGGCCGAAGCGCCGTTCTGTGCAGTCAAGCTGAAGGAGTCGCTTACCACAGGTGAGTGGGTGTGTATGTGTGAGTTTTAGTCACTGGTGGATTTCCTTCCTCATACATGATCCCTCTCTCTTGCCAGACCGAGGGAAGACGCTGATTCAGAGGAAGCCTACCATGTTTCCTGCTTGGCGCTCCAGTTTTGATGCACATATTTATGAAGGACGCGTCCTCCAGGTTCTGCTTATGCGCACTGCTGACGAGCCGTTAGCAGAAGTCACACTTGGTGTGTCTGTTCTAGCAGAGCGGTGCAAGAAAGCCAATGGCCGTGCAGAGTTTTGGGTATGCGTGTGTGTGTGTGTGTGTGTGTGTGTGTGTGTGTGTGGAGGTATATCTTAACCCATTCTGTCCATCATCAGGTTGATCTGCAACCTTCAGGAAAAGTGATGATGTGTGTTCAGTATTTCCTGGAAGATATGGACGCAGGTGAGATTTAGTGTGTAATGGTGTGGGGGGCATCAGGGGTGTTAGCTAGATTGTTGATCATCCAAGGCTGAGCCCAGATTGTTCTCCATCCAAAAACTTTTACAAACATACTTTTCATGCATTTTCTTCTTGCATGTGAGGGCTGATTGCTTAAAAAATGTGAATATTGGACAAAAAGTTGGATTTATCATAAAATGTGTCTCGATGTTATTACTGTTTGTAGGACTACCAGACCGATAAAATCTCAAACTTTTTGGATATCTAATGCGAGACTAGGCTAGTTTGGTGTTACTCGCCAAGTGGAAGCACAATTAAGCTATCGTTGTATGGGTTTAGCTGCTACATTGCCATGCAAAGTATGTTATCTGTCCTTATGTTCTGCTCATATCATGTTTACGTAACTTGGAACTCATATAGACGTGTACACACTTTGTTTTCCTGCTCAGCATGAGAGGATGTTAGTGTTTCAGCTTCAATCCCTGTACTAGTAAAAAAACAACAACTAGTATATCTATTTTTCCTCACACATTTATTGAATGTCAGAGCTAGCATTTGGCAGAACTGAGACCTGTCAGCTAATAAGACACTAGCATTTCCACGTTTTCCTGTAAACACTGTTTGATTGGTCTCACCTCCGTTCAGTATAACAATATGAGAGCACTGCTGTCTTCTTTCACTGATGATCAGTTACGTAGTGACAATCGGACAATCCAAGTGGAGAATTATTTGGGCCTAAAGAAAAAAATATCAGGCCAGGTTACACCCCTGGGGGACAGAAGTTTTGCTTCTCACAAATGTTTTCATTAATCACGTCTGTACATGTCTGCCCTATACCATTCCTTCTTACTTGGTCTTTATTCTGTGGAAATTCTCTGCGCATTTCTAATCTGTACATAGATTTACCACTCATCACTTTAACATCGCAATGTTTCAATCGAAAACAGAAATAGTTTTTCTTTCTACATCACAATGGGTTGGAGAGACCTCATGTTGTTGCTAGCTGTGCGGTTTCTTTCTTTGTAGAAACCTCATTAGGTTAACTAGCATTCTTCATCGAGATGGCTGGGGTAAAATGGCTGGGGTCTGACAGCTGCACTCCAGGAAGAAGGAGGTGCCACTCTGACAGGAAATTATTAGCTTTGTGTCTGATTGTTTCTGATCACTAGTTCAGATGAAAAGAGGAATTTGTTTTGGGGTTTTTATGGCATTTCTCTTCTACTCTCCCTTTTCTCTGCTACTCAGAGTTTCGTCATTCGGTGGGGACAGAGGAAGAAGCTCCGAATCTAAATCGGCGTCGGGGAGCCATTAAACAGGCCAAAGTTCACTTCATCAAAAACCATGAGTTCATCGCCACCTTCTTTAGACAACCCACTTTTTGCTCTGTGTGCAGAGATTTCGTCTGGTGAGGGTGTGTGTGTGTGTGTGTCTTTGGGGGGGGGGGTGAGCGATCCTACTGTAACAGTCAAATAAGAGCATCTATGAAAATTTATATTTACACTGCCTACCCATTAGGGAAAGGTAAAATGGTATAATGTTATGGTAGAATGATGTAAAAATACAATAATGAGTATAATATAATGATGTAATACTGAATTAACTGTCTTTTATCTGTCAGGGGGTTGAACAAGCAGGGATACAAGTGTAGACGTAAGTATTATTATCTGCACACATTCTTTCCAGTAATGTGGTGGTGTGTTTTTTTTTTTTTTTTTTTTTTTTTTGTTTTTTTTTACTTTCAGTTATTTTTTTTGTTTCTTCTGACAGAATGCAATGCAGCCATTCATAAGAAGTGTATTGATAAAATCATTGGCAGATGCACTGGCACAGCGGCCAATAGTCGTGACACTGTGGTATGTGTAACATTCTCAGCATGTAGACTGTTTAGTTTTATCATTCCGATTACATAACGGTGTGTGTTATGTTTGGATGTGTGCTCAGTTTCAGAAGGAGCGCTTTAAAATTGACATGCCACACCGCTTTAAGACCTACAACTACATGAGCCCCACCTTTTGTGACCACTGTGGGAGTCTGCTGTGGGGTCTTGTCAAACAGGGACTGAAGTGTGAGGGTGAGCAAGACCTCATGAAGTATATTTATGCATGCGCATGCATGTGTGTGTTTTATTCTGAGTGGTTCTGATTGTCACCATTTTCCCAGACTGTGCTATGAATGTACATCATAAGTGCCAGACTAAAGTGGCCAACCTTTGTGGAATCAACCAGAAACTATTGGCTGAGGCTCTCACTCAAGTCAGCCAGGTGGGTGGGTGTGTGTGAGCCCATCTTTATTGTCTAAAAAAAGTTATTAAAATAATGTTTTCAACTTATTTTAATCTGTATCTAAAGCATTTCTAGTGTATGTGGCATTTCTAGCAGTGATTTTGGACAAGAAGTTGGACACCATGTTGAACTTAACACTAATGGAAGAATAAGGGCAGGTGTTATGTAACACAATATTACAGTTGTTTATAATTTGCATCAGCATGTAATGCAAATTAAAATCTATAGCTATGACAGCCTAACAGTCTACCTTAAAACAAGACAGACGAATCAACAAGGTTATGTAATTTTATGCAGCGTTCAAGCCTCAAAGCATTATTGTAAAAATAGTTCTTGTTGTTAATGTTTTTCCCAAGCTTTTATACATAATTACACCAAAATTGAGACACTGCAGTTAGTAAAGCGTAAGCACAAATTCATGCCTCTCAAAAAGCATACCATGTCTAAAATTCAGAGGATATTTAACATGTGCGCTCAACTAAAGAATTCATGAAAGTATTCCACAATAATACAGTGGGTTTATGTTGTTGTTGTAAATATTCACCTATATTAGGTTTCCACACAGGGGTTATTGTCTATGCAAGCATAACTTTGACGTCTTTCTTTGTAAATAATTTTGCATACTATATTATTTATTATATATTTTTTTATTTTGGTTATTTTATTTTTTGTTTATTTTGGTTATTTTGTATAAACTCATGACACGTGATCCCAATTATGTCTATTTCAGGTCCAGGTTGTAAGACTACAAATGTAGAAAAGTTCAAGGAAGAAAAACTTAAGGCACTGTACATGTTTTGCATAAATGTTTATTCACTACCCCAAATGTGCATTTCCCTCACAGAAGTCCACGAAGAAGTCTGAAGCGAACACACAGGATCCTGGAGTTTACCAAGACTTCAACAAAAGCCCAGGACCTGATGTTTCTGGTCAGTGCATGTGTCTAATAATTTATGATTGAGTCAGTGATTAATCTAGTAGAAATAATTCTAATGATAACGATGCTGATGCTGTGTAGATGGCCCTCTATATAGTCATGTCTGGGAAGGGTCAAGTCCTCATCCCCCACCTCGGATCACGCACCAAACACGCATCACAGCCGAGCAGTTCACCTTTCATAAAGTCCTGGGCAAGGGAAGCTTTGGCAAGGTATTGCCTCTTTATGTGCCTCTGACTCTCTTTATTCCTTCTCTCAATCTTCACTTTCATCGGTATATCTCACTTACATCTTTCCTGTTATTCACCAATTGTTCCATTTCTCCTCCAGGAAGTGTATATCTTTTCTCTATTCATGTTTTTCACACAGTGTCATGTGTGTCTCTCTCAGGTGTTTTTGGCCGAGTTAAAGAACAGTGGGGAATGGTTTGCGGTGAAAGCTCTAAAGAAAGATGTGGTGTTGATGGATGATGATGTAGAATGCACCATGGTGGAAAAGAGGGTGCTGGCTCTGGCCTGGGATAATCCATTCCTTACACACCTCTACTCCACATTTCAGACCAAGGTAAGACATGTATTAGATCCATATAAGATCCATCCAATATTAGTCCATACATCTCCTGCTGTGTATACCGTTTAACTTTTGTTATTGTCCTTCATTAAGAACAATAAGGTTTACTAAGCAATCTGTATGCTAGGAGCACTTGTTCTTTGTGATGGAGTATCTGAATGGAGGAGACCTGATGTTCCATATACAGGAAAAAGGACGTTTTGACCTCTACAGAGCCACGTGAGACAAAAACACAGACATTAAAAAAGTATTCATACAAAATATGCTTTTGGCTGTGACAAGTCTAATACAATCTTTTCTTTCCTTCACTGTAGATTCTATGCAGCTGAAATTGTATGTGGATTACAGTTCCTGCATGGAAAAGGGATCATCTACAGGTACATCTGAAGAATTTCATTTCAAAACAGAGTATACACATTTATCCGAAATTGTGGTAATTAATGTTTTATATATATATATATATAAATCATATATATATATATATATATATATATATATATATATATATATATATATATATATATATATATATATATATATATCTCAGACAGAAAAATTCTTGAATCTTACTCTTAAAATTTCTTTAAGACACATTTATGTAACTATTTTGCTAACTCATATTTGTCTAGAAACAAATTTTTAATCCATCCTAAACAGAATCCCATAGTGAATATCTAACATGCATTTAGACGTAAAAAATAAATAGTGAATAGAAATGGAAAATGTCAAAGTGTCTTGTATATAAGAATGTGGGAAAAAATATATAGTTGATTAAAATGAAATTATATACACAAAGTTTAACTACAATTGTATTGTTAGATTATAAACAGCTTTCTGAGTCAAATAGATTTAAAAGCTTTAAATTCAATAGTTAGCTTTAATATTTCTCACTACGCTGGATTGCCTCTCCCAAACTGAGCTGTTGATCCGTTAACTTTTCCTTCTTGCATGATAATCCATGTAGGGCTGCTTTAAATAGATCATCTCATCTATCGTTCCAATAATTCTTTAACCTAATTAAACTAAACTGATAAAGGGTTTTTATTTTATTTTTTTAAGTTCAGGGCTTTCAGTGAGGTAGTTGATATGAACAGGTTAGGTAAATAAAACTCAGGCGCAGGGCTGACATGACAAATAACATGTTTTGCAAAGAACCCGATAAATGAACATATTTGCTTGTACATGTATGTAGTGATTGATGAGCATTTGGTTCCACTGATGAACACACAAGGTGAGAATTTGGATTATACACCACTGCATTTCCTTTCTCCTTCATAGGGATCTGAAGTTGGATAATGTAATGCTAGATGGAGAGGGTCATATAAAGATTGCTGATTTTGGCATGTGTAAGGAGAAGGTCTTTGGAGACAATTTTGCCACGACATTCTGTGGAACCCCAGACTACATTGCCCCAGAGGTATGGAAAAGGCTCCAGGTGAAATTACTGAAGACGTCCGTGTTCTCTTCTGTTACAGTGTGTGTGTGTGTGTGTGTGTCTGTGTGTGTCTGTGTGTGTCTGTGTGTGTGTGTGTCTGTGTGTGTCTGTGTGTGTGTGTGTGTGTGTGTGTGTGTGTGTGTGTGTGTGTGTGTGTGTGTGTGTGTGTGTAGATCTTATTAGGTCAGCAGTATTCATTCTCTGTGGACTGGTGGTCATTTGGTGTGCTGGTGTACGAGATGCTGATTGGTCAGTCCCCATTTCATGGTGATGATGAGGATGAACTGTTCGAGTCAATCCGCATGGACACACCTCACTACCCCCGATGGATCCCAGTGGAAACCAGAGACATGCTAGAGAGGGTACATATAAACACACATGATTGTGTAAACATGAATGCTCATATTAATATATTACACTGCTGTACTGGAAAGCTTGCATAAGTAAATTAAGTGATTAGATTTTCTTAATTAAAATAAGGTAGCCTCATTTCACAGATTACTTTTTTTTTCCCTTCCCTTTTACAACTATAGTTGTTTGAGCGGGACCCTTCTCGCCGTTTGGGTATTGTGGGTAATATCCGAGCTCATCTGTTCTTTAAGTCCATTAACTGGTCTGCTTTAGAGAAGAGAGAAATCGAACCCCCTTTCCAGCCGCAAGTGGTACGATCTATATTTTATCACAAATATGAAGGCTAAAATAATCCTTTTGTTCCCCTCTTTATCATGCACGTGATTCCTGTTGTTTCCTGTTTGCAGAAAGCTGCCAATGACTGCAGTAACTTTGACCGGGAATTTTTAAGCGAGAAGCCCCGCCTCTCTCACTGTGAGAAAGGTTTGATTGACTCAATGGACCAGAGCGCCTTTGCTGGCTTCTCATTCATTAATCCAAAAATGGAGCACCTCTTGCAGAAGTGACGGACGATACACCTCCGTTACTTCGCATGTGAGGAAATGGTCTAGTGCGGTTATAATGTTAGCGTTTAGAGCCAAAATGTTTCTGTCACAAACAGGTCCACTAGCTCTACTTTCTCAGTATAAGGTTTTCGAATCATGGATATTTAGACTGCAACATGTTAGTTAAATGAATTTTAAACACTGAAGCGTTGCATCACGTTCCTTCATTAAGATAGGTGGTTTGGAGGTGATAACTAGACCTCCAGGTTAGGTATTCCATTTTTTGGCACACCCTTACAAAGTCTATGTAGACTTAGCTTTATTAAGTTAGTTCTTTTGTCAACAGTAACCCATTTATTACTTCATTAATCATGTGTGCATAAACACTGATAATGTTTTTAAAGACATAAGGTTAGATGTTTGGATGAATAAAAAATTGAAGGGAGGAGGAAAGGACACAAGCATTTAGATTATTATACGTGAAGGTTACTAGGCTCTTTTGTGGTGTTGTATAGCATTGTGCTATGAGTTTGTAACTTTATGTATATGTGCATATGGTGTATGTCATGTTGTGCAAACAGATTCAGTCCTTGTGTACGTGTGTATTATTAGGAATTAAGTAAATAAAACCATGGATTTTAATATGTATAATAAGCAAGCATGTTTGCGCACATGTCTAACCTTAACATAAGCACAACATGAGTGTGAGTCTTATACTGTAACCTGTAAATTATGATGTGTGTGTGTGTGTGTGTGTGTATATATATATGTATATATCTATCTGGTAGAGACGCTCTTGGCTTGTTGTATATGCATATTGTTGCATTTAAATTTAGTTTATTATCTGCCATTAAACATGAGCACATGATCAATCATAAAATGCTCTGCATTTATTGTAATTTGATTGGTTGGAGCTTGATTCGAATGGTACTGTTGACTGGTACAGAAGACTGCATAGTGCGTCACCTGACATGCCCAATATCACTTTTCAATTATTTTACTTCTCAATGCTAAAGTTGATGAGGTAACGACATCATAATTGGGATTTTTATCATCTCTTCCATTTATCCAGCCACAGTAACCACTTTATCCTGCTCAGAATCATGGTATCTGCTGGCAGTGCTGGGTGCAAGCAACAGAATTCACTCCCAGATGGCACACCAGTCCATCACTGGGCACCATGCATACACATATTCATACCTAGGGGCAATTTAGCACCTACCTGCATGTTTTTGGGAGGGGGAGGAAACTCAAATGAGCACGGAGAATATACAGAACCCCACACAATCAGTAACCTGAGCTCATGAATGAACCAGGCATCCTGGAGCTGTGAGGCAGCCAATACTTCCCACCGTGCCACCATGCTGCCCTTATAGTGTCTCTTTACAAAAACGAAAACGTTTTAAAGAAAGCATTTCACTTGCTAATAAATAAATAGAGCTTTAAGCAGATATATTTATGGCTCCTGTTCTTATTAAGATCTTACTGAATAACTGACCAGCCTGTATATGTTCATAAATAAAACAGTCATGAAAACACACACACAGGCCTACACAAATCTACTCACACATGCACTCAGATATGCACTTATAAAAACTGCATATGAAGGAAGCAAATTACTGTTGTATTTGCATTTTTTGTTTACAATCATATAAGTAATAAACTGTTTTCATTTGTTCGCAATAACCAGTTTTACTGTCTAGCTGTACAGACTACACATTTTTTTTACTGATAACTATCTGACAGTCAAATAGCTTTGGGGGTTAAGAATTTTTTTTTTACTTTCTGCAACATGCATAGACAGAGAAGACATGGTTTAATGTGAAACACATCTAAAAGCCTGTGCATTCTGTATCATTTTAATGGGTAGCCCAATTTACCTGAGCTTATACAGTATCTTACAAAAGTAAGTACACCTATCACATTTTTGTAAATATTTGATTATATCTTTTCATGTGATAACACTGAAGAAATTACACTTTGCTACAATGTAAAGTAGTGAGTGTACAGCTTGTGTAACAGTGTAAATTTGCTGTCCCTGCAAAATAACTCAACACACAGCCATTAATGTCTAAACCGCTGGCAACAAAAGTGAGTACACCCCTAAGTGAAAATGTCCAAATTTGGCCCAATTAGCCATTTTCCCTCCCCGGGGTCATGTGACTTGTTTGTGTTACAATGTCTCAGGTGTGAATGGGGAGCAGGTGTGTTAAATTTTGGGTCATCGCTCTCACACTCTCTCATACTGGTCACTGGAAGTTCAACATGGCACCTCATGGCAAAGAACTCTCTGAGGATCTGAAAAGAAGAATTGTTGCTCTACGTAAAGATGGCCTAGGCTATAAGAAGATTGTCAAGATCCTGACACTGAGCTGCAGCTGAGCTTAAACCCCAAATTTAACACACCTGCTCCGCATTCACACCTGAGACCTTGTAACACAAACAAGTCACATGACCCCGGGGAGGGAAAATGGCTAATTGGGCCCAATTTGGACATTTTCACTTAAGGGTGTACTCACTTTTTTTGCCGGCAGTTTAGACATTAATGGCAGTGTGTTGAGTTATTTTGAAGGGACAGCAAATTTACACTGTTACACAAGCTGTACACTCACTACTTTACATTGTAGCAAAGTGTCATTTCTTCAGTGTTGTCACATGAAAAGATATAATCAAATATTTACAAAAATGTGAGGGGTGTACTTACTTTTGTAAGATACTGTATATTCATATTTGAGGAGGATTACAGTTTCACTAGCCATCTACCTCACAGCTTTCAGTTGCAAAGAATACATGGAAAAAAGAAGAAGAAGAAAGAAGTAGTGTTCTTATGACTACAAACACATGAATGTATGATTCAGAGGTCTCTGTGAGTCAGGATACTTTTATATGTGCTATATGTGAATTTGAGGTTTTCCATTATCATTTAATCCAAATCCTGACTGTACTTCAGCTAAAAAGGTTGGGGGATTGCGCCGTCTTGTGGAGGATTTAATACTGGACTTTAACTCAGAATTGGATGCAAATAAATGATAATTTGACTCATTTTAAATTCTCAACGGAACGAGCAGTAAGAAATGTATCGTTTTTATCTGTTCTTTGTATGAAACCTCAATTAAATAAAAACGAGAGTTTGTAAATGTACTCTCTACATATATACACTGTTTACAAATTTGCTTAATTTCTAAGACAATGTACAGTTGGCTACAAAAGTTTGTACTCCCCATGCACCTCTATTTTTAGCAGTTTTTCTAGGGAAAAATAAATAAATAAAATTCCAGGATGTTCAAAACGAAATGGGGATGTATTCTACAATATGATAACAACCCAAAACATAAGGCAACATCAACAGAAGAATAATGTGAAAAGAGATTTTGCCTTGACCCTAATTTTGAAGAAGTGAAATTATTGTTCCATAATATAAATCATTTCAGCTAATGTAAATATATGCACAATTAGTAATAAGATGCATATATCATTTGAATTGTAAATGTAAAGACATGTTTATAAACAGTAGTAAATATATAATCATTATATATATATATATATATATATATATATATATATATATATATATATATATATATATATTATAATGTGTGTGTGTATATATATGTAACTACTATAAATAGCATATAATAATAGCATGTAATAGCATAAAGTGAGTAATAATGGGATATATCTTGTGTAGTTTGTTTATAATAATTGTGAAAAACGTATAAATAGTAATATATACTTAAAATCTAAATACCCTTTATTATTGATTTTCATATCTAAAAGTGTGCTTTGTAGATGTGAAATTATTGCTTAATTGTATAAATAATTTTAGGTGAGGTAAACAGTATGTGCATATAAGTGTACATTAATTCTCATTCCATAAAAGTTAATTTTGTAGAAGTGAGATTATTATTGTGAGCGAATGTAGATTATTAGATAAAATGGTGTAAAGCTGTGAGCGATGGTATAGTAAAGAGGTTCGTGTTTTCGTATTGTAGTGCTCGCGCATGCTAGTTTACTTCCGGTTTCACAATAACGCAAGCCACGCCAGTCAATGCGCAGCTTCTCTGATCTACAAATGATAAGAACCGTCAAGCATGTTACAATATGGGCTGTAGATCAGCGAGCTTCCGCGGTGTCGCGCGAAGTCGCACTGTCGCGCTTCAGTTGAGTTTAGTTGAGGGTGTTCACACTGAAAGCAGGTGGATTCTGTATGAGTGACTGAGTGAGGAAAAACAGCTTCTGAAGTAAACCACACCACTATTTGTGTCCATGTGTAATAAGTGTAAAGCGGTGTGAAAGTGAAGAGAATTGCTGTCTGTGTGTGTGTGAGTGTGTGTGAGTGAGTGTGTGTGAGTGTGTGTATGTGAGAGAGAGAAAGAGCAACAGCGAGAGCCGCTGAATCAGCACACTCGTGTCCCGGGCTGCGGCGGTGTTGTTAGCGATGCTGCTGACGGTGTTCTGTGCTCTCGGAGACCGCGGTGAGACCACCTTCGCCCTCGAAGTCTCTCCAGAGCTTGAACTCAGGGATTTTTTGGCTCTCTGTGAGCTCGAATCAGGAATACCGGCAGGGGAGATTCAGGTAAACCGTGTTAAAATAGTAACGAAGTCAGTAAAGGTAGCGGTTTAGCACGATAGCTAGCTTTGGATGATAGTTTGTACAGTAGCAGATAGCACACAGCAGGGAACCAGCGTGTCAGGCTATTAATAGAGCTAAAGTCGCTAACTCAGGTTTGAAGCCCCCCCCCCAACGTTTACACTTATAAAAAAAAAAAAGAACTAAGGGAAAATGTTGTGAAATAGACCTCGGTGTTTAAATCGTCATGCTAGTTAGCCTGGTGTACTGGTTAACGAGTCGAGCTAGTAACGTTAACCTCCTTCACAGGCGCGTTGTTTACAAACAAACAGTAAACAACTGGGTGCTTTTCAAGTCTTTGATATAGTAGATGTCAGTCTAAGACCCGAGCAAAAGCGTGCTTTTAAAATGGAGAGAGAAACTCTCGCTAAATCGTCGTTTTGCTGCCTGAGTCTGCGGTTTAGTTTCGGTTTGCTTTGGCGTGAGACGAAGCTGGGAATCTGTCTCTGTGTCCTGCTTGAGTGAATGTTTAACGTTCTAAAGTCTTTGGTTTTGTTATTTTTTTTCTCCTACAGATCTCCCATGCAGAGCAGCCTCTGAGAGACCTGACCCGAGCCCTGGGGGATTACGGCCTGAAGGATGGAGATGTAGTGGTGTTGAGACAGGCTGAGAGAAGGCCAGCTCCTCAGCCATCCTTCCCAGGTACACTTCCTGTCTGGAGTTCAGGTTTGAAACCAGGGCGGGGTTTATGCTGAAATGTTTTATTGATCGAGGAATTAAAAAGTGAAAATCCGCCCTGAACCGCTTGCGTTTCGCCATCTTCAGGTGGCATCCAGGATTTATTTTGTAGCAAAAATCTGAGTTGATTCAGTAGTAATGATCATTTGTTTCAACTTTAAGCCGGGTGCACACTGTGAGATTTTGAATACTTGTTTGCGAGTGTTGCTTGTCAGACTGTACGATACGATCCCCGCTGTAAGCCGTGTCACACTGTAGGATCTCAGTCGTCGTTAATGTCAGACTGCACGACAGTCAAGATGCGAAAAAACGGATACACACAAGAAGACTCTTGAGAGGACTGTGCCTCAAAACTTCCGACACTGCTAGAATTTAATCGGAAGATTATAGGTTTTGGCCTAGGATTATAGGACTCTTTTAGGATCCTCAAAATTTGTCTCAGATGAGCAAATCGTGGCCAAAATTGTACAATGTGAATCCGGCTTTAAAGCTCTGCTGTGCTGCTCTGTTTAAGTAAAGCGGGGTTTACACTGTACGATTTAGATTTTTTGATTTAGAATCCTATAATTCTAGGCCAAAACCTGTAGTCTTTGATCGATAGTTTGACGCGTTCCCCGACCGCCGATTAATGGTCGTTGCGATCAGATTTTTCCTCCGATTAAATTCTGCCAGTGTCAGAAGATTTGAGGCATAGTCCTGTAGCATGGCTTCTCCTTCTCCGTACAGGTCTTCTTGTGTGCGTCCGTTTTTCACTTCTTGACTGTCATACAGTCTGACATTAATGACAACTGAGATCCTACAGTGTGACACGACTTACAGCGGGGATTGAGTTCGCACAGATTTGGTTGTCTGAGACAAATTTTGAGAATCCTAAGAGAGTCCTATAATCCTAGGCCAAAATCTGTGGTCTTTGATCGCTAGTTTGACATGTTCCCCGACAGCCGATTAATTTTTCCTCCGATTAAAGTCTAGTAGTGTCAGAAGATTTGAGGCACAGTCCTCCCAAGAGTCTTCTTGCGTGCGTCTGTTTTTTCCGTCTTGACTGTCGTACAGTCTGACATTAATGACAACTGAGATCCTACAGTGTGACACGGCTTACAGCGGGGATCGTGTTCGTACAGTCTGACAAGCAACAGTCTCAAACAACTATTAAAAAATCCAAGTGTGCACCTGGCTTTATACGTAGTCCATCCAGCTCTCTCACTTCCTCGTCTGTACACGCCGCTCAAACAGATCAGCTCCTAAAGCTTCAGCTTTCATGCTAACCTCTGTTGTATCTCAGCACAGCTGTGTTAAGCTGTGTTACGTCTTTGATTCTTCCAGTGGATTTCTCCAACACTGAACGTCACTGGAACAGGGTGAGAAAGAAAAGAAGCTGTTGTGCTGCGTCCCAGTTCATCTACTTATACTATGCACTAAAAGTATGTTGAGCAAAATGTCCATACTTTTGAATGTGTAGCAAAAGAGTACTGTATGCAAGTACTGGGACATGTAGCGGAAGAGAACATTGTTGCCTAGTTACACACGTATAGTTCAAGTTACCATTCGTTTGATTGATTTATCCACATTTCATTTACACCTCTGTAAAATGCATCAGAAAGCAAATTGTCATAAAACTCCTCCTCCCTCATGCAAGGAGTTGTGAGCAATATTAGATGAAAAAGTGTCCACGGATCCACACTTCGAAAATATGCTAGAAGTAGACCATCTGGTTACCTTTGAGGTACTCGTCTCAACATACTATGATTTGGGACACACTAATTCTAGTTTCGGATACTATTCAGGACGGACAGTAGGCGAATTGGGACTCAGCATTGCTCTCTTGTTTTAAGTAGCTAACGTTGAAATCCTGTTATCCCTTATGTTTGAGATTTGTTTTTCCTATACTTCTGGACCAGTTTTGTTTCACTTTTGCGAAAGCCATCTCGTAATCAGTCTTTGCGTTAAACTATACTGCTAATATTAGTTATCTAGTCTGATTGATTTTGTTTTTTGTTTTTAAAACATTTGATTTATGTTTTTGTAAAAAAAAATTAAAAATACAAGCCGCACTAAGAGATGGAATTTTAATCATGTCTGTGTCTTAATTAGTGACTACCGAAAGAAGTCTTCCCAAAAATAAAGAGTGAAGTACTGTCGATGACTAACAGCGTTAGACATGGCTTTTGGAATATTTAAAAAAAAAAAAAAAAAATTCCCCCCAGGTCTGCCTCGCATCGATTTTAGCTCCATCTCAGTTCCCGGCACTTCCTCGAACCATCGTTCCACCACACCGGCTCAAACTCCCAGGGCTGCCCAAACACCCCCTGCTGCCTCCCCTGCCTCTTCTCCTCAGGGACTGGACAATCCCGCCCTGTTACGCGATATGTTGCTGGCTAATCCGCATGAGCTGTCTCTGTTGAAGGAGCGTAACCCGCCCCTGGCTGAGGCCCTGTTGAGCGGTGACTTTGGTGAGTACAGATGATTACAGAGAGCCGATGACTGCTTCAGTCAGTGTGGTCAGTGATTGTTGCCTTCTTTGTGACAGTTTTTCACGTGAGATATTTCACTACTGTGTGTCTCTCTCTCAGAGCGCTTCATGAAAGTGCTGCAGGAGCAGCAGCAGGATCGAGCCAAAAGAGAGCAGGAGAGAATCAGACTTCTCACCGCTGACCCCTTTGACCTGGAGGCTCAGGCCAAGATCGAGGAGGACATCAGGTACAACATGGAGTCTGGGTGTAGGTGTTGTGATCTAGTCTATAAGCTCATAATGTGTTGTAAAGCAGTCCAGTCCTATAAAATAAACCTCCACCACATTTAAACGCATGGTAATATACCACTGTCATATTTTGAACATGCGTATAGACACTTCAGTGGCACACTTATGTAAAATGTACATGGGTCGAAGAAGAAATGTTTAAAAATGTTACAGGGAATAATTTGAAGTTTACCAAACAGTGCTCAATGCACCATAATTTAAGCTACCTAATTGTAGTTTAGTTTACGTATATGCTGTGTCTTGAATGGAAAAAGACTGGTTTGTTTCACAGATCAAATACAGATTTAGGAAATGGTGTGCGGATGGATGTGTGTTTAAACATTGAGGTCAGTCATTCTTAGGTAAATTGTCACACTAATTGTATGTTCTCAGGCAACATAATATTGAAGAAAACATGACCATTGCTATGGAAGAGGCACCTGAGAGTTTTGGCCAGGTGGTTATGCTCTACATCAACTGCAAAGTTAATGGACACCCTGTGAAAGCCTTTGTTGACTCGGGTAAATTAGGGATCTTTTATCCACAGTGAACAATGATGAGTCTTTAACCCTGTTTTCATACTGCCGAGCAACAAGTCGCTCATGTTGCTTAAAAGGTAAAAGTTGCTTTTTTTCTTCGGACATGCTTTTGTCCAGCTCTAATATGACAGTCGTACACAAACCCTATAAACTTGTCGGTAAAAACTACACAGGGTCACGTACATTAAAAACATCACTTTGTTGCTTGTTAGTGTGAACACAGGGTTAATTCCTTGCATCACAAGACACTACTTGCTACAGTAAATGTATATACCATAGTACTGTGCTTGTAAGACTCCCATCATAACTAAACACATTCTCTTTCTCATCTCAGGAGCTCAAATGACCATCATGAGTCAAGCCTGCGCAGAACGTTGCAACATCATGCGTCTGGTAGACCGGCGCTGGGCAGGAATTGCTAAGGGCGTGGGCACACAAAAGATCATTGGCAGAGTACATTTGGGTATGGCTTTGGTTATGGATGTGTAAACTTATTTTAGGATATTTTCTGAAGTATGTCCAGGTTCTACATGTTGCTATAAAGATTATAATGGGGGAAAGAACCTGCCTCCATTTTTCTGCCATAAACGTATTTGCATGTACAATCTAAATTCCAAATAAGTTGGGACGCTGTGTAAAATGTAAATAAAACAGAATGCAATGATTTTCAAATCTCATAAACCAATATGTTATTCACAACAGAACATAGAAAACATATCAAACGTTTAAACTGAGTAAATGTACTGTTTTAAGGAAAAAATAAGGTAGTTTTGAATTTGATGGCCGCAACGTGTCTCAAAGAATGGGACGGGGGTAACAAAAGGCTGGAAAAGTAAGTGTTAGTATATGTGAAGGAACATTTCGCAACATTATTCTGATATTGTTCCACAAATTGTAGACGCAGTTTTTTGCAGATTGGTCAACCTCTGCCCATTTTTACTTCTGAGAGACTCTGCATCTCTAAGATTCTCTTTTTATACCCAATCATTTTACTGGACTATGATCAATTAACTTCCAGCTGTTTCTTTTTAGTAACACTTACTTTTCCAGCCTTTTGTTGCCCCGTCCCAGATTTTTTTAGACATGTTGCAGCCATCAAATTCAAAATTACCGTTTTTTTTTTTTTTTTTACTTAAACATTTGACATGTTTTCTGTGTTCTATTGTGAATAACATATGGGTTTGTGAGATTTGGAAATCATTGCATTCTGTTTATATTTACATTTATTTCATTTTACGCAGCGTTGCAAGTTTTTTGGAATTGGGCTTGTATAAGAGTAAAATGTGCATACAATGCCATAAACATGGCAAGTTAATATGTGATGAGAACATTTTACAGCCAAAATAATTCTGTTTTTTCCTTCGAAATGTTTTATTGAGATGCCTTTACTACAAGGAAACATGAATGTTGCAGCGTTGTGGTTTTTGTTTTTGTTTCACTTTTACTTTAAAATGTAAACAAAATCTGACATGAAGCTGTACTGCAGTTTAGTAAGTATAATTATTTAAAGTGTATTGTTTTGTATACTGCATTCTGTCTTTCTTTTCTTAGTTTTTTGTATAATTTCCTGTGTTCTAATTAAGGTGTTTATTTTATTTTGTATTTTGTGTTTCTGTGTGCTCCAGCTCAGGTACAGATTGAAGGGGACTTCCTGCCTTGTTCCTTCTCCATTTTGGAAGATCAGCCTATGGACATGTTGTTAGGCCTTGACATGCTGAAGAGACACCAGGTCTGCTTTCACACTCGGGAGTGTCACCAAAGTGCTACTTACACTGCCCTCAATCCAATAATCATGTGTTGACTTTAGGTGCTTTAAAATGATCACATCTCACTTTTCATTGTTACTGTTTGTACACATGATGATAGCCGTTATTTAAAAGCCATTTTTTGATTCCTACATGGGTGACTCCCACTGAGGTTTCAGAACCTTTTGTGCCGTTGAAAGTGAAGTTCACGAACTATCCTGAAGAGAAGAGCTGCATGGTTCCTGATGTTGTTCACTTTCCATTAATGTTAAAAAAAAAATCACAGACATGCTAAAACTTAAATTTTAGTAACTGTTTAGATAGATTTTTAAGTCTGGGTAATAGAACTTGGTAACAGTATTTCCACCCTAATAGCAGAGACCAAAATTGACTGTAATCTCTCTGATGGATGCAAACCTGAAACGGTTCGCGAGTCTCAATATTATTGTCAACATGACATCTTCATCCACACAATTTTACAATCTGCCGTTTTTATTTATTAAACCTGGAATACAACCTTTTAAGGTTAATAACTGTTTACTGTTGTGCCATATTTTTTTTCTGTCTGTTCTGTCAGTGCTCTATTGATCTTAAGAAGAGCGTGCTGCTGATCGGGACAACAGGGACAGAGACATGCTTCCTTCCTGAAGGCGAGCTGCCTGACTGTGCCAGACTGGCGTACGGGCCGGAAGCGCGAGAGGACTCCCGACCAGAGGAGATTGCAGACCAAGAGCTTGCAGAGGCATTACAAAGATCCATACAGGACAGCGGTGAGCTGCATGCATAGAGAGATACCATCTAGAATCCTGTACACTGAAGTAGACTGGTTAATGGGCTTTACATGGATACAGAACACGGGTAGTTGCCGTATATCTGTCAGAGAAAAGCGCATAGATTTAAAAAGAGGAATATTGTATTGTTGTGTAAGAGTTTTACGTTTACGTTTACGTTTACTGAAGTCAGAGTATTTGTTAATTTCATGAGATTCAGTTTTTTCACAGATTGGTTTTAACGTTTAATTTAATAATGTTATAATAATAATATTTGCTTATGTTATGAGTTTATTAAAAGGTTGAGTCAATTTTACAGTGCAATTCAGAATTATTGGCACCCTTCATAAAAACAAGCACAAGTGATACTTAGCTCATTATTTCTGTTTTCAACATGTAAATAAATTTGTACAATGCCCCTGTATTTTTCAGCTCAAAAGATCACATATATATAATTTTCATGAAGGGATCCAGTAATTCTGGAGGGCACTGTAGGTCCAGTTAAGGTTGTACCAATCTTAACATGGTGTAGCTCAGTGGTTAAGACGTTGGACTACTGATAGGAACATCATGAGTTCAAATCCCAGTACTGACAAGCTGCTACTGCTGGGCCCTTAAGCAAGGCCCCTCAACTGCTCAGCTGTATAAATGAGATAAATGTAAGTCGCTCTGGATACGGGCGTCTGCCAAATGCTGTAAACATAAACATGATAAAATAGTATTCAGTTTTATCTATAAGCTTTATCCAGGGATTGGTGTCGAACATAGTGATATATGAAGCATGTTTTGGATTGTTTGCTGTGCAGCACTAGTAATGTTTCCAGCTCACCAAGTGATGTTCTGTACAGTGTGACAATGTTTCCCCCCCACACACTACTATTACTAAAACTTGAGCTATTCTGACTCAGAATCATGGTGGAAAAACCTGATAGTGGCAAAATGAGGAACTTTGAAGCATAATGTAGATATGCTTCCTCAGTTTTAAATTGGCACCATAACATGAAACGAATATTCTGCTGCATGTCTGTATAATCTCTGACTCAACTAAAACGTTTTAGATGATTATGAGATTGAAATTGTAACCGTTGTAACTCAAAACTATAATAAGTTCACCATGAAAAGAAGTGCGTGAAAGCTACTTGAGGTCACTGTACAAACACATTACGAGATTTTATTCAATACACTTTTTCTCCCTTTATCTCTCGGTCTCTTTTCGGTCTCGGGATGTGTGTGGTTCCTAATTTTCTTCCTACCGTTGCATGTTGTGTGTGGTGTGTGCTCTAACCATGTGCAGGACAACACTGATGCATTGGACAGACAGCTGAACAGGGCCCTCCCTACCCAGGTACAACAGCCACACATGGCCAATGGATCAGTTTCATTATTTAAATATTACATATGGATTCTCATAAACAACCTGATTGCCAAGGGAGAGTTTTAACACAGTACTCACCAAAAGTAGTTTTGTTTTCAATACATTCATGAATTTATGGAAATGTTTGTAGCAGCCTTACTGTACAAATACTTTTAAATACTTTTCTACCATCAGTGTGATTTATACAATTACTTAATGCCAAAATACAAAGTATAATATGTAGCTGCAAAAAAAAAAAGTCTTCAGAATGAAAATAGTTTTATTTTAATTCTGGCTGTTTCTTTCTGTTTCTGACAAACACACAACATATTTACATTAATTAATTAAAAATTTATATGCAACATTCTGAACAATCCAGAAAATTGTAATAGCAAGGTAGGAACTTTGATAGTTTATGTAATGTGAACTTAACATCAGTGAGTTAGAGTAATGTGCTGGCCATTTTACTGATTATTTTCAAGACAATATTCTACATATGGCATGTGCAGGAATTCTTGATTGCTGAGTGTAATTGAATAAAATGTAACATGTGCCTGTTTACAATTCCATGCATGGTTTGTGGTATATGTTAACTCTGTTGCATGTTTTTACAGTGTTTTAATCAAATGTCTATAACGCATGTAGACATAATCATTGTCTTGCCTTCCTCGCTAGAAATTGCAGATGGAAAAACTACCTCACCACAGTCCCCACCACTCCCGCTTCACAAATCTGTTCATACGCCAACCACCTCCTCATCCGCCATACGTCCTAGTCAAAGTTTTACGTTAGACCGCTCCAAGTCTGCTCCAGCCTCCATTAGCCAAAGCCTGCCATCAGAGTCATCATTCAGTCCATCTCAAACCCAGGGAGAAACAAAATCACATCCATCTGACACCCAGAGCATGACTGAACACCACCCAGCGTCTGCGTCATCCCTGCCCTTAAAAGTGGAAGAATCTCCTCAAAACCCTCCCCATGGGCACTTTGATGGTTTCCAACCTCAGTCAACAGCATCACCCATTCTCCCTGCTCAGGAACCATTTTCTAGTACTGTGTCAAATGACAATAAAGGGACTAACTTTGTACTTTGTAGAAAGTCTGTGGCAGATTTAAATGCAGGGGAAGGCATTAAATTACAAGAAACAGAAGAACCAGATTCCCAGACTGGCTCCCAGAATGATGTTTGTTTTCAGGAAGTAGACATGGCAGATTCGGTCGATCCAAAAATAATCGGTGTTCACATAGCTGATAACTTTCAAGAAAACGAGCAAGGTGACATAATGAAAGATGATGTAAAAGGCCAAATGGATCAACTTTCAGAGTTGATGAATCACCACAACCTTCCAGGTCCATCTAGTTCACCTAAAGACCCTCTTGTCCACTCAGAATTTGACAAGAATATGGAAAGTAGGCATGTTTCAAAGAGTGAAATGACTTCAGAAAGGGACCAGTCAGAGAGCGACGGAATCCCTTCTCTGTCTCAAGCCCTGAAGGAACTTCACAAGCTTCTGATGTCCAACAGTAATGCTCAGGCTTGTGCATGGAGCCCTCTATCTGCTACCCATACCAACACCCCAAGACCAGACACTGATGAGGTGGACCATAATCCAACAGGAAAGGATAATGCAGATGTCAACCCAAATGTTATTTCATCTCACACTGCCACAACTAATACAACAGTGTTTGCCAAATCTGAATATGATGCTCTAGAAGAGGATGGTACCTTTGAAGAACTGACAGTAAGACAAGAAGGCAATCAGACTAATGGGTTTGCAAATATCAGCCTTGAGGAGGATATGATGCAGTTCCCTGAAGAAAATCAGGTGGATGAAAATGGGGAAGGCCTTATGTTGGAGCCAGAGGAAGCATCTCCAGCTGAACCATCTCAACAGCATACCTGGTCTGTAGCAGGTGGCTCCTCAGCAGACAATTCCAACCTTGTGTCTGTAGAATCCTCTTATCCATCAATACAAAGTCCCGGGCTGGCTCTTCCCCCTAATCCAGACCCCATACAGCCACCCACACTAACGTTACCTGGACAACACCCTGCAGAGCACATACAGAGGATACAAGCAGCAGGGTTCTCGTCTCATGAGGCAGCTGAAGCACTCGAACAGGCTGAAGGCAGTGTGGAACTTGCCCTACTGGTGCTGCTGGCCAGGAAGATCACTGTGCCCACTTAGATCCATGACAGGCATATTTGCCACATAACTTGGATTCTGTGCTCTTCTTTTTGATGCCCCTTTTTCCTTTATTTGTGCTTAGTTTTGTTTGTCATATTAAATCAGTTTATATGTTCCAATATCTATATAAAAAAAAAGCTTTGGAAGGAACTGTTTAGGCCATTTGCAAGAATAACGGTGATGCCTGAAGTTTTTGTTTTTCTGCTTTCCATGGTTTCCAAGTTCTGAAGGGTTACTGCATTTAACTACCATCTAGTATAAGTTTGTTTGTTTAGTGTTATTGATGGTTACTTGTGTGTAACTTGTCCTTTTGACATGCAAAGACATGAAAATCATTTTAATTAGGATGACCCATGCCTCTAATTAGAGTGGCTGTGAAGCTCAACAGTGAAAGATATTTTAAATTGAGTAGTTTTTTTTTTTTTTCTTTTATCATTATTCTCTAACGACTGTGGATAACTGGACCTTGCTCTTTAAATAAATTTTATAAATAAAATTGGGTGGTTCTTGAACATGCAAAAGCATTTAGTAAAACAAACTGGTTCATCTGTTTTAGGACTTCACCTGCAACCTAAGCAGAATATTTTTTTGTATGTAAACGTTGCTGTATTATGAAAAATGCAGACAGGTCCCCAGAGGCATGTTAAGCCTCAACCTAGAAAAAGAAAAAAAATAGCTGGTGAATCATCGTGGGTATTGCAAGTTACAACGCACATAGATTTAATCCACGTATGGGAAGCCGGCGCAAAAAAAAAATTATACAGCAGCTAGCTGGAACTCCTTTGCTGAATTTGCAATAATTATCAAATACTGTATATTTATTTCTCTCTGATTTTCTGCTCATTTTATATTTGCCAATCCTGTATAACTTGATCATGGTGTTTTATCATGTTTGAATTGGTTGCCTTCAGACTTTGTATACCATATATATGCCCCAGTGTTTGTTAGAGCTGAAAACCATCTTCACCAGTATTTTATTTTATTTTTTCAGTCTTTTTTTATTTTTATAATGAATGGGAAATTATTGGTTGTGGGAGGAAAAGAAGTAATACCAGGAAACTTATGAGAGTCATATTGCATCACCAGTCATCTATCTTTTACTTTTCAGGGATTTCGCAATGGTCTCTGATGCTATTTTTGTTGATATGAAACATGTTCTTAGCATAATTTTGTGTGAAAATATAAAATTATTAGAAAAGTACAAATGGTAGG
Organism: Ictalurus punctatus; assembly: GCF_001660625.3. Lineage (NCBI taxonomy): Eukaryota > Metazoa > Chordata > Actinopteri > Siluriformes > Ictaluridae > Ictalurus > Ictalurus punctatus. The sequence goes on along the minus strand of NC_030426.2, from coordinate 13,448,330 downwards.
GACCGGAGGTCTGTTTGGGTTTCAATATTATTTTCACATCAGAGCACATAATTACATGACATTTGCTGATTTGTGTGTGATTCAATTAATTCTCCTACCTTTTATTCCCCCCCATGACTCTGATAATGTTTGGTGGACACCCAGGCTGCTCTGTCTAGCTGTCTTGATTTGCGTGTATAACCTTTGCCATTTTTTAAGGTAGTCTCTGACTCAGCTGTGTTCAAAATTTGGATGATTTACTTTCAACTTGTATACAATTTAAAAACCAAATAAAGGAAAAGGTGTTTCTTTATAACTCCTAAGTGCACGTGTCTTTCATTGTGTAATAGTAAGTATTAGAGACAGCAAGGCAGTGCATTGAAAGAGACATTCTAAAATGCTTAACGTGGCTTAATGTCCTACAACAATGACCAGGAAAAACCATTATTCTTTCACATTTCTTGTCATAAACACCACTGTAATCTAAATGGAAGGACAACAGAAACCATCACAGAAATTCTAATGGTTTCCACTACAAACACAATTACAAACCCTCAGCTAACCAATAAAACCATCACCGTTACTGATCCTTAATGCTATCCACTAGACAAAACATTCCATCAATAGAAAGAAAATATTACGAGTACAGATCTACAGGGACCATTACAAATTCCATTAAAACCATTACAATTCCCATGACAAATTCTAGGGGGGGGGGTTTCTATTGTTATTTTTACGTTAAGCATTTTCTCCGGTGTAGAGAGACGTTACAGAAACCGCTTAATGTATTAAGAAGACGTTAAAAGACCAAATTCAGTATACACCTTATTAATAAACCCTACTATATAAAGGGAAGCAGATGAACCCAGAGTGTGAACAGTTTTTCCTCTTTATAACAGGTGTCTATGGGAGGAAAACGCTTTTATCTGTCCACTTGGATTATAATATTATATTATAATAGTGTTTATGTCCCGAGAAATGTGTGAGAGAAAAAGGTTTTCCCTGCTCGTTGTTTTAGTGCGCTTGTAGTTAACAGGCTGGATTATATGAGATTATGTGATGTCAATCAATAAACCACACCCGAGGAGTCAAATCTACAACAGACGAGTGAGACCTCACCGTCAGGGAGCAGGGAAGAGAGGTCAGGGGTCCAACTTCAAGATTTTAATTCGGTGTGAAACAAAATGGTAGGTTTTATGAAGTCACCTACAGCAAACCAGAGTTGCGTGTGTGTGTGTGGAGAGAGAGAAAAAGAGTTCGCCAAAGACTGCACACACAAACTAGCCAGAACGCCATGTGACTGCAAACTGCTGAATAAAACCTTGACCTAATGTTAACTATAAATGAACTTCTATCGCGTTAGATAAACCCGGTGTAACGTTGTGTCTCTTCCCTAGGCCTACAGCGAGGCTTTAGTTTGTGACTCCTCACGGTCTCGGATGGATGAACTGCGTCAAACCCAGGAGGTTTCCCAAGCGCCAGAAACTGTTTTCAGGTAGATTGTTTAAACCCTGTTTTTAATTATCCTTGCCTACAGCATTGTTCACGAGTATTACATTATGAACGTGTGTGGCTAGTTGGAGTCCATAAAGCTTTTGTTTTCCTCCATGTAGCGCCTCAGGTGGGATTGCTGAAGCTCTGAGATCAGTCGCCAGAGCAGACCTGTGGAGTCTTCAACGGGTTTTTCTCCAGACTGCATCACTCCTTAATGTAGATGATCAAAAACCCATTCTCACTCAGCCAGATTCTTCTCCTGTTCTGCTCTGTGGACGAGATGAGGACAAATGGTAAGAAGGTTAAAGAATGTAGAGTTGTGTAGGTCTGTAACCCAGGTTGTGCAGATGAGCTACAGCCTTGTGGTGTCCTTCCTGATAGAACTTTATCATTACTGTCACTTGATAACTTTTAAGCTAGCTCCTCATGGATGGTCGATGAACATGAAATGATTTCTGACTAGATCAAAGTGGAGGACATGCAGTCAGCATGCTTCCTGTTTGTTCTTCTCCTTAAGAACCCTCCGATTGGGGCTTGACGGTTAACTCTCTGGGTTACTGATCGGAAGGTCGGGGTTTCAAGCCCCAGCACTGCCAAGTTGCTACTGTTGGGCCCTTGAGCAAGGCCTTTAAACCTGTCTGCTCCAGGGGCCATTTATCATGGTTGACCCTGCGCTCTGACTCCAGCTTACTAAAATGCTGGGATATGTGAAGAAAAAAGATTTTCACTGTGCTTTAATGTAGCCTATATGTGACCAATAAAGACTCCTCATCATTATGTTATGGGTCAATTTGACCCATTTCCACTTTTGAAATGTTTGAAATACTGGGTGCTCTCTTCTCTTTGAATAGTTTTGACTCTCCTCATTGAGGGATCACTTATATGCAAATATCTCTTCTTAAGGCTTGTCTCGGGCAAGCCATGATAAAGGTTTATTGTTTTAAGCTATTCTTGTGTGTGTATTTAAACCGTAGAAGTCATTTTGACCCATAACATAACCACAACCCCCGCCCCACTATATTAGGACGGTTGAATAAAAAGATGTATGGTGGAGAACGAGCAGTAAAACAAACCAGTTACCTTCAGACTTGATTAAATTCATGTTTCCTTATCAAACATTAAGCAGGTTTTTAGTGAGGAACGTATTTGAGCCTAATGATTATGGATTACACATGTAAGTGGGCCGGAGCAATAAAATATCAATATGTTTTTAATGTATTGCTGAGGTGACAAAGTATAAAGGGTCAAGAAAATGTATAAATGTACAGGGTTTTTTTTAATCCTTCTGTCAACTGGGTCATTGAACGTTGTGTTTTTTTAAATTATTATTATGTATTTATTTATTTTATTTTATTTTATTTGAAGCTGCATGGCCAATACTCAGGACAAAATTCAAGCGGAAGCATTTGAAGTGAAGTTAAAATATATCAATAGTTGTAAGTACAAGTTTCTTTAAAAACATTATTGTGGAATACAGTACGTGTGTTACATTTGCTCTCGTTGCATTTGAATTGTAGCAGTGCCTCTGTATCAGGAGTACTGGCTGAAATGTATGAAGGCTGAGTTACAGAAGGCGCAGAATAAAAAACTGCCGGACAATTTGGAAGCGCGATGTCAATCTGTCGTGCTCTCTCCTGCTGCATCAAGCCCAACCTGTGTATCAAGCCCCCCAGGACTGCACGTGGCACCATACGCCCTGTGGCAACAGCTGCCAGAAGTAAAGAGCCAAAACCTGCTGCACACACTTACAGCCAGAGACATTCGCCATCAGGAGGTAGTTTTTTTTATTTTATTTTTTATTCCAGTCATCTATCTGCAGTTCTCACCAAATGTATAAAAGGTGCTTCTTTCTTACATAGGCCATGTTTGAACTGATTGTATCTGAGGCTTCATATCAGAAGAGTTTGCGTGTGGCAGTTGGAGTCTTTCAGTCCTCTGCTCAGCTGAAGCAAACTTTAACTCCTGTGCAGAACCATGTTTTATTTTCCAACTTGAAGGAAGTCTGCAAGGCTAGTGAGGGGTAAGCTCCACGCGTACATTAAACTATTTACCATAGCTGTGTTTTTCATAATGCCAGATGTGCCTCACGCTAATATGTATCTCTATTGTACCATTAGATTTCTTCAGGATCTGGAGACTCGACTGGAGGAGAATGTGGTGATGTCTAAGGTTGGAGACGTTGTACTGAATCACAAATCAACATTTCGTCGAGTCTACGTGCCCTACGTCACCAACATGATGTATCAGGAGACCCTTATTATGAAACTTTTGTTAGTCCTACTCTTTCTGTATTCACTGAATCCCTTTTCATATAAACCATTGTCAATACCTGCACTACTACGGGTTTGATGATTGCTGTCTGTTTTCAGACAAGAAAACAGGAAATTTGTGCTGGCCTTAAAGAAGCTTGAGAAGGACCCACTTTGCCAGAGACAGACACTCAAGTCCTTCTTGATCCTTCCTTTCCAAAGGATAACAAGATTAAGGCTTATTTTAGAGGTGGGCTTTTCCTAACACAGGAACGTAAGGAAGTTTAACACCTTTTTGAAAATCTCATAAACCCTTGTGTGCTATATCAGCTTGTTAGAAGAGCATGGTTTTGTTTTTGATGTACCCATCAACACAACTTGCTAGAAGTAATGTTCTTTGTCACTGGTTCAGAATATTCTTAAAAGGACAGACGAACACTCCACTGATGTTCCCAACTTAAAGGATGCAATTGAAGCAGTGCGTGAGGTATGCTTTCAATCTTCTATCAATGTGTTCTATTATGTGTTTACATCTATAATACCAAAAGTACAATACTTGATCAGAATTTGAGTCTGAATAATTAATTCCTGGACCAATCATTTACTTATCTTCAGTAAGTGTTCTCATGGTGAGAGTTGCAGTGGTCCCAGAGCCTATCCTGGAATCACGGAGTGTAAGGCAGGAACACACCCAGTCCATCACAGCTAATGAATTATATTCTGTGTCCTGTAGATAGTAGTGGCGTGTGACAACAATGTCCAGCAAATGAAACGCACAGAGGAACTGGTTAGCTTGGAAAAGCTTGTGGATTTTGCCAATGTCAAGGTCTGAATCTTGATTCAATGCATTTTTTCCTTCCCAGAAGATTTGTTCCACTTGTTTATATTTTTCTGTATACCATCAGTCAGTACCGTTAATCGTAAGTGGACGTTATCTGATTCGAGCGGGACCCTTGAAAAAGTTGACGGTCAAGAGTAATCAGACTTGTGGCTCCCTGGTCTCACGCACAGACATCTACCTGCATCTCTTCAATGACCTCTTGCTCCTCTCAGTCAAGAAGTACGACCTCTTTGTATTCTGCCATAAGTATGGAATGAAACACAAGACATGAGGTTATTAGAAAATAATCTATGTGGGGTGGTGTGATGCTGAAGGCTATCTCCACCCTGAAGTTGATTGTTTTCCTATGACAGCATGTGCTGTGGTGTTATTCATCTTTTTACAATTTTAGTTATACAATATAAAATACACACACACTTGTCAAGCACTTTATTAGGAACACTGTACAGTTCTTCATGAAATGGCTTCCACAAGATGTTGGAAACATTCCTTTGAGATTCTGGTTCATGTTGACATGATTGCATCACACAATTCATGCTGTGAATCTCCTGTTCTATGACATCCCAAAGCTGTGCAGTTTTGGTGAGCCTGTGCCCATTGCAGCCTCACCTTTCCGTTCTTAGCTGACAGGAGTGGAACCTGACATGGTCTTCTGCTGTTGTATCTCATCCACCTCAAGTTTCAGTATGTTGTGCATTCTGAGATGCTTTTTTGCTCACCACAATTCTGGCACCAATAGTCATACCACGGTCAAAATCATCGAGATTACATTCCCCTTCCCCCCCCCCCCCTCCCCCTCTCCTCTCCTCTCTCCCCCCCCCCCTCTCCTCTCCTCTCCTCTCCCCCCCCCCCCCCCCCCTCCTCTCCTCTCCTCCCCTCTCCTCCCCCCTCTCCCCTCTCCTCTCTGATGGTTGATGTGAAAATTACCCGAAGCTGCTGGCCCGTATCTGCATGAATTTATGCACTGCATTGCCTGGTTAGATAATTGCATTGAATGACTAGGTGTACAGGTGTTCCTAATAACGTGCTAGTGAGTATGGTCCGTGTGTGTATATAGAATAACATTGCAATGAGTCGATTACTATAAACCTGTGATTTGAATTGTAGCTGGCACAAATGTCAGTGCTACTTTTTTCTTTTTTTTAAGAATAGCATCAACACCTTTCAACTAGATTTGAGATTGAAACAGCACTGCAGTATAAAGTATTTAAATGCATGTTGGTGGGATGTTTATTACACTTTGTTTCTTGTTTTCCATTTTAAAACGACCTATTCTCAGCTGAAATGTTGTTCTGTCTTGACTGTTTGACATGGATGCCATACCATCACATCAGTGGAAACCGATTCAGTGTGCAAGATCATGCAGTGTTTCCTGCCCATGTTCGTGTAGAGGAATTAAAGACTAAGATGCCGGGTCTTCCACCTGATGCCTTTCTGCTCCGTCTCACCCAAAACCACTTACGAACTGCTACTGCTGTTATACTCACTGCACAGACACGGTAAATAATTTCTAGTACTGATCTCAGCTTAAACCATATGATCTAATAGCTTAGCCACACTGTTCGTTAATTGACCATAATAGTATGTTACAGATGAAATTTGATTAAACTCAAGCTCAATATTTGTCTGCAGGATGGAAAAAGAGACCTGGCTCCAACTTTTATCTTCAGAGAATGGCACCATGGATAATATAGAGATCAAGAATGTTTAAACATTTTTATTAAGTATTATGTAACTTTTTTTTTTTTCACCACTTGTACGATTAAACCTGCTAGAATGGCAGATCATATCGCTTGTGAACTTTTAACTTAAACAAGAAACATTTTTTTTTATACGAAATAAAGTTTGGCATTTGTAATAAAGTCATCTGTTCACTGTTTTTCTTTTTTTTTTTTTTTTTTTTTCTAATCTGTGTGTACTGGAGCTTTAACAATGCTTCATTGACTTTTCTTTTCACTGTCCAGTGGTCTTGTCCCATCATTGGGTCTGATAGAAAGCTCCATTCTTGTTCAGAAGAAATTGGTCCTCTCCTCCTGGGAACAGAAATAAATCGTGATCAGTCGTAGCCTTTTGAGCCATAATCTGGTGCAACAAAACCGTGCTCTCAGAGCAAGAACACTTTCTAGTGCACTGTCTCATGTATTATGTAGTGTTTTGAATCATCATATTAATGGTAGTGTTCAACATGGTTCAGGCTATGACTGCATGCACACTTATCAACAAATAGCTATATAATATATATTTATTTATTTAAAGATTTTGGAATTTCACCAGGGTAGGAAAAAAAAACTATTGCCACCTACACGCAAAAGAATTTTGTAATGTGGGTGGTGCATGGATTAATCCAACAGCTGCGAATGCACACCTTTCGAAGAGACCCGAATTGCACAGTGCACCCCAACACCAAGTAGACTGGCAGAACCCCATTAGTGTCATTAATATTTAGGCACACTTTTTTTTTTTTTTTATAGTAGAAGTTTTGGGACATGGCCTAAATGTTCACAACCCTGACAATATAATTAAATGCTGTTTTACTAAAGAAGCATTATGTACAGGTGTGTCTCAAAAAATTTGAATAGCGTGTAAAAGTTAACTTTTCCCCCATAATTTAATTAAAAAAGTGGAACTTTCATATTTTAGATTCATTTTTTAATCTTGATGATTATGGCTTACAGCTCATGGAAATCAAAAATCCAGCATCTCAAAATATTAGAATAAAGAATTTATAATACAGAAATGTCAACCTGAGGAGAGATCTAATCAGATAATTAACTCAAAACAGCTGCAAAGTTTTCCTGAGCTTTTAATCTGTCAGTCTGGTTCAGTACACAGAACCACAATCATGGGGAAGATGAATGTAAATTTTGCATTTCATTTGGAAATCAAGGTCCCAGAGTCTGGAGGAAGAATGGAGAGGCACAGAATCCAATTTGCTTGAAGTCCAGTGTGAAGTTTCCACGGTCAGTGATGATTTGGGGTGCCATGTCATCTGCTGGTGTTGGTCCACTGTGTTTTCTCAAGTCGAGAATCAATGCAGCGTCTACCAGGAGATTTTAGGGAACTTCATGCTTCCATCTGCTGACGATCTTTATGCAGATGCTGATTTCCTTTTCCAGCAGGACTTGGCACCTGCCCACAGTGCCACAACTACTAGTAACTGGTTTGCTGATCATGGTATTACTATGCTTGATTGGCCAGCCAACTCACATGACCTGAACCCCATAGAGAATCTGAGAGACTCCAGACCAAACAATACAGACTGAAGGCCACTATCAAAGCAACCTGGGCTTCTACAACACCTCAGCAGTGTCACAGGCTGATTGTCTCCATGCCATGCTGCACTGATGCAGTAATTCGTGCAAAAGGAGCTCTGACCATGTACTGAGTGCATAAATTAACATACTTTTCAGAAGGTCAACATTTCTGTATTATAAATTCTTTATTCTAATATTTTGAGATACTGGATTTTTGATTTCCATGACCTGTAAGCCATAATCAAGATTAAAACAAAAAAAGGCTTGAAATTTCACTTTATGTGTAATGAATCTAGAATATATGACAGTTCCACTTTTTGAAATAAATTACAGATTTTTTTTTTTTTTTACTTTTCCACGATATTCAATTTTTTTGAGATGTACCTGAACACATCTTATTGTGCACATAAACATGGTCATAGTAAGTGAGCATCAGGTGAAAAAGCAATATCTCTCGGTTCACCGTAATGTCACAGCGCATTAGTGTGTAATTTCACGCATAGCCGAGGGGTATTATCTGGTTGTTTACTACATGTGTATTTTATCTAATCTGTTGTATTTTGTTCTCCCACCCAACATAACAAAAGGCTGGAAGTTATTGTGAGTTCTCTAACTGAACAACTTCACAACTGGGTAACGATACAAATTCCACAAGGATAAATTGTCCATTGTTCACTAGCTTCCAACATCAGAAAACAAATAAACCTGTTTAGCAAGAAAAAGAAAAAAAAAAAAAAACCTTTCCTGAATTCTTTTTCGCTACCAGTGCTTGTATATTATGACTTCTTTTATGTCTGAACATGGGGAGGGATAATATGTGATGTATCTAAGTTAGTAATATTTCCTGAGCTGTGACGTCTCTGGCACAACGCTGACTGGGAATTACTCTCACAGGATCATCAGATTATAGGATATTGTTTATTCTCTAAATCAGTACTATTGTTTTTCTGTTTGGGGAAAAAAATAAAACCTACCTGCTCTAGATTTAAACTATGTACACCTTTAAATCTTTCACCAGACGGTGAAAGCTATTAGGGATGCCCCGAAATGAAAATTCTTGGCCGAAGCCGAATATAATGAAAAATTTGGCCGATAGCCGAAGGCCGGAACCGAACACGTTTTTTTCGTGTTTTTTCCATTTATTTTGCCATTTTTTCACCATTGCATAAATTAAATAGTCAAAATGTGCTTTTTACTATTTTGTCTTGCTTTTCAAAGAAAAAAAAATCAATTACAAAAACTACAATTTCAAAATATTTAACACTGAACATTTTTTTTTTCATTCCAGTAGGCATAGGCTACCAACAAGGCACAATACAACTTTAAATAAATTAGTAAAATAAAAATATTTTGATGTGGTCATCTTTGAGCCCCCCTTGAATAGCCTATGTTAGGCCTATAACTGACTGCTGAAAGAATGGAACACTCTGTAGCCTATAACAAAAATGTGCATTAAAAAGTGCACTGACAAGAGTGCAAAAAATGGTTCTATTCGGTTCTATACTGCTGATTATATTGGGGATATATATCGCTCGCGTCCCTGTACACCTTGCGGAGTATTATAGTGGATATAGTATAGTTAGATACGCTGTTACTGTTATGTTCCCGTTATGTTCCCTTAAATAAATACGTCTTTACTCTACTCCCTTACGTCTCGCGACGTGACAGAATACTCCGGAACAGAAACAAAACAAAACAAAACAAACGCACGTCCACAGTAAACAATGTTACAGTTGTCAACAACCGAAGAGCACGCCCTCGCTGAGCACTCATGCACGCGCGCCAGCTCTTCTCTCGGAGCGCGCTGCCGGAAGTGGAGGTCGTGACATTCGCGCGTCTCACTCTGGTTGTTAGGCTATTTGGCCGCGTCATCAAACACGTCATTGTCCGGTCAAATTTATTCGGTATTTTCACTTATTTCGGTTGCCGAACATTCGGTGCATCCCTAAACCTGCTTGTACAATAGTATAGTCTCTTGAGAAGGCTCTAAGTGGTGAAAACTGCTCAACGTATCAATGGTGTCCAGCTCCCAACAATTACAGAAATCTACAATAAACGCTGCCTGCAGAGGGTGAGAGGAATCATCAAGGACCCTTGTCATCGCGATTATGGACTGTTTACCCTCTTCCCATCAGGGAGGCACTACAACAGCCTGTACTGTTGCACCAGCAGGCTTAGGAACAGCCTCCATACTTCAGAGTTACACTACTGGAACCCCAAATACCTTGCAGTATTTGCATGAGGGTTATTTATTTCTATTCCACCTTCTGCATGACTGTTATAGTTTGCAACTGCTACTGCTGTCCATAATCTTACTTCTACTGTAAATACTTTATTTATATGGTCATTTATTGCTATTTGCATTTCTGGTCAGAGGTTAACTGCATTTCATTGTCTCTGTACTGCACACTGACTACGTTTACATGGACAGCAGTAATCTAATTATTGACCTTATTGTGAGTAAGACAATATTGTGATTAAGGTGTCTACATGAGTCGCTTTTAGAATACTCCTTTCATGTTCCCGTTTTACGTTATGGAACATAGATCGATTAACGGCACACGTCATTACGTCCCCACGCCACACCGTCCGACGTTCCCTCCGGAATTTCACGCATCAACATACAATTCATCTTCATTATGGTTCTGTATACAGTTTTGGGTTTAATTTTTAATTTACGAAAGATTCAAGTGCAGTTAATTATTTGTCATGCTATACGTGCAAATAGACGACTGCTTGAAGCCATGGACTGCATCTGAAACCGCATACTTACAGACTATATAGTATATAGAAACACATGTATTTCACCTACTATATGGTAGGTAAGTACGCAGTTTCGGACGCAGCCATGCTCTCTTGTTTGCCATCAAACGGTTGAGCACTGCCGTGTGTGTACATGTTTTGAAATGCGGTGAAAACTCCCACACAACGTTAATAGTGTGATTAAGGTGTGTACATGTCTGCAATGCACTTGCATTATGCGTCTAAAATAAGAATACTCCACATGTCTTAATTCGATTTGTGTTTACTTCGAGTATGACTTTAATCGGATTAAGATAATCAATAATTGCTGTTTACATGGTAGTTTCTTAATCAGTATCGTCTTGGGTTAATATTGGACTATTGTCAATGTAAATGTACTGAGTGACAAAGTTTAATCTCACTGTGCCATTTTATAAGCAGAATACGTTTGACTCAAACTTACCTGCAAAACCACATGATTTGACTGGGACTATGTGACTGGTTGAGGCGACATCAGGTCAAAGTCTGACAAATTCCTCGCTACCCAAACCCCTGCTGCAAACAAACCTAGATTCACAAGAAGATTCCTAAAGAAAAAGGAAAGGGGTATCGTGTTTATTATTATTATTACTACTACTACTACAACACTTTCACTCTCACTTGGTTTGGGTTGTTTTGACAATTGTAATTCTGTAACTAATATAGACTTCACTTAGGTTTACTAACCTTTTCACATCTGTTTCTCAGATAGTGTTATGGTTGTTACGGCTTAGTGTTATGTGTTATGTGTTATGGCTTTGATATGTTGAGCCTCTGCTGTCAGGTAATACACATTTCCATGTATTATACAGTGGACAATAAAACATGGATTTATAATCGGCGTCGTGGGGTTATTGGTCATTCTCATTTGGCTCCCAGTTAATGAATGATGTAATCAATCAATGATTTAATTAATTAATTTAAAAAATGTTAATAAGCAAGCTATATGACATTTGACCAGACTGAATGGTTTTTGGTAACATGCAGGATATACACAGCTAGCAACGAGCACTTCACCACTGAATACTGAACTAACACTGACAAGGTCATTCTCATACAGTGATCCAAACTGCTAGCTATATCACTAAATGAACTAGGGGACGATGGTGGAATATCTCATACATGCACACAAGGCCACAGATTTGTAATTAGGCCAGTTAGGTAGATAATTAACGATAACCTGGAGGTACCTTCTGAAATCATTTCTGTCGGTCGCAAATCGATATGCGGAGCTAATCCATCCCGCAACCCCAGGAGATCCTGCTTCGCTTTTCTTTCCAGCACCCGCCATTTTCCCTGGGGATTTCTGTTAAAATAAGACAAAAATGAAGTCAGGCAATTTCAAAAATGAAAGCATTCAGAAACATTACATCCATACTAAACCTGTAATAATTTCTACACACCATGAGGCAAGCTGAGAGCTGACGGAAACACGTCTGGGACAAAAACGTGCACTCGCTTCAGCGTTTCTGATAAACGCAAAAACGCGATTTGTTTTGTCCCAGCGCGGGACCCTGACTTTAAATATGGGTTCTCCTGTTCCCCTAGTCTGAAAATGGCCGCCACCAGGTACCGTCGCTTTCTCAAGTTATGTGAAGAATGGCCGAGAGACGAATCGAAAAAAGGTCGAGATTTGGGGACGTTTTTACGGCAAAAAGTGGCTAGTGCGTTCAGAGAGGGCGAGAACACTCAGGTAATGTAATGTAAACGGATAGCTAGCATTTCTAAACTAAAGGGAATTAACCGTTATTAATGTTGTATTCAAATCTGTCGATATCTGTTTGGTGCAGGGAAAACTCAATTGTTAATAAAAATCCACCTCTAAAATCAAGCTCTTTTTTTCCATTTCCAACTAAAGCAGAATGTGTTATGAGTTTACTTTTGTTGTGAATTTAGCACTAATGACGCTGTTATGCAACACCGTGGCTGACACCCGAGTGGTTGCAGTCCTTGTCCTTGAGTGTTTATGAGAAGTAATTAGTTTCAGTTATTGACATTTTTGTGCAGTTGTGGATGCTACCTGGAGTGTTTGACCGAGTAGTTGGGTGGTATTGGATGGAAGATTATTTTCAGATGTTTAATCTGATTCAGCCTCTGGATGTGCCGCTTAAGTCAGTACTGTATTGTTTTGGTGGTGGTGAACCTTCACCTTGATCTGAGGTCCTTAAGCTGGTTTTCCTCAAGAATATCCTTTCAATTGATTCTGACAGACCTCCCATGCCATGCTGCTTCAGGCATTATACTTTACTGTAATGATTAAATTGGCCAGGTTATGAGAAGTGCCTGGTTTCCTTCTGATGCGATGCTTGGCATTCAAGTGAAAGAGTTAAATCTTGGCTTCATCAGACGATGGAATATAGTTTCTCATGGGCTGAGAGTCCTTTAGGTGTGTTTGGGCAAACTCCAAGTGAGCTGTCATGTACCTTTTTACTCTGGGAACTCTACCCTAAAAGCCTGATTGGTGGAGTGCTGCAGAGATGGTTGTTTCTCTGCAGGTTCTCCCATCTTCATGATCTTGTTTTGCTTTTATGACCAGAACTAGAAAGAGTCCTGGTGGGTCTGAGCTTCATGACAGTGTCTCTGTGCACAAAGTGAGGTCGATGAAGACATAGTTTGCAAGTTTGGAGTAACTCAAGTGACCTGAGCACTAACCTGAACCTCAGTGAACACCTTTAGGATGGACTGGAACATAGAGTGAACTCCAGGCCTTTTCACTTGACATCAGTGCCTGACATCACAAGTGCTCTTGTGGTTGAATGAGCACAAATCCCCACAGCCACACTCCAAAATCCAGTGGAACACCTTCCCAGAGGTGTGGAGGTTATTATAAAAGCAAAGAGTCCATGTTAATGCCCATGGTTTTGGAAAGGGCATTTATGGGTGTGATGGTTAAGTGTCCACATATTTTTGACCATATAGTGTATGTCTGTTTAATCTTTTGAGACCTCAGTACTTATTAGTACCTTTCCCCAAATCAGAACCACAATACAGTCCTCCTTCAGCAGTCTTTCTCTTTTGACTCGTAACTTGTTTGTTATATAAACAGATGCATACCTTTCCAAATCATGTCAAGTCAGCTAAATTTGTACTACAGATTAACCTTCATTTAAGTTGTAAAATAACTTAAAGGATGGTGAGTGGAAGTGGGATACACCTGAGCTCAACTTTGTCATAGCAGAATGTACTTGTGAATACTTTTGTGAATGTAATATTTTAGCTTTTTTTTTTTTTCATTACAAAACTTAGTGAAAACTATGTTAATGGTTATTATTATCATTGTAGCAACTTAAAATGAACAGGGCTAAATACTCTATATTAATATACATTGTATATAAATATGCTGTGTAAACGATACGATTTACACAACCAAGTGATGTGTTAATAAATTTATGCCTCCATTGAGGAAAAAGTCATCAAACCACAGTTAACACACAAAGACGAACCAGCATGCCTATGGCAAGAAAGCTTCTAAACTGAAGTGATCTGAAACATTTTTGATGGAGGATGTACTGTAATGTACTGCATATTCTTCTTCTAGATCTCTGATCCAGAAAAATGTGATAAAATGTATGAAAGTCTGGTGCACATCAACAGTAACGTTTACAAAGAAAAGGTGAGTAAGCAGTGAGAAAATGCAGCATTCAGTGAACTTTTTTAAAAGCAGTGGCCTGCTTAATCAAGAGAGTCCAGAAGAACCTGCTGTGAAATCTGATTACACTGTTTAAGAGTTTGGCTGTTCTTTTTCCAAATGCTAACTTATCATGAATTATTCTGTTTGCTTCCGCAACTGGAATATTACTGTAGTTCTCCAAAAGACACATCATCTCCCCTAATAAACAACAGGGATATGAAGTTTTACTGTTTTAAAGCCCCAGAAATGTCCAGCATTGACCCAGTAAAAGAGCATTGACCGTCTCTCTTACTGAGAGATTTTTATTTGATCTTTTAACCCATTGTTTATTAATGATTATAGTTAACTATACGGACTGTATGATAACATATATTTTCATTGCTGAATTTCAGTAGTCATTTGATTAAATGTGTGTCGATGAATGAATATTTTTCTTTTCAGTTTCCACGAGCAAAAGACACAAGTTTTACTGGCGTGACAGTGGAAGAGTGTCGGATGTTATTAGAAACGGGTGAGATTTGTAAGAAATGACTAACGAGAGAAAACTTGAATGTTTATTTTAACATTACAGTTAATGTTTGAAGTGAAATCAATAGGGGGGATAATGAGTTCTTTTACAATGCCATTGTAATGAAACATTTGACCGTATAAATAATGGGGTGGTGCTTCAATGGGAAAAGCTTGTTAAGTTTCAAGGAAAATGTTAAGACTGTAATATTGATATGACTCGTATCTGGATACTTATATTACTGAGTAAAATAAAGGATTAGAGTATCATCATTCTGCTTCTGATGAATATCAGTCTAATAGTTCACCTTGTTTTTTGTGCTACATTTTTACCAACTGAATGGTTAAAGTCACTAATCTTCACCATGGAGCTTAGGTATTGATTTTGAAATTGACATAGTATATGATCAATCACAAAAACAATTCTGTGCTTAGTTCTATCTTACTGTTTTCTTCTTTTCTGACTTCCTGACATCACTGTTTTTCTTGTATTGATTATTATATTCCCATAATATTAAGCCATACAAACTTCACTCTTTTTATATATATATATATATATATATATATATATATATATATATATATATATATATATATATATATATATATATATATATATATTACACGCAATGCACAGTGTTTAAAGTGGACCTAAAATAGCATTTAAAACGGCACTTGTCCAGCAGAAATATGAGTGCTTAATGTACATTTAATGACTTATTTACTGTGCACTTTGATAGAAACACCTGCTTGTTCATACAATTATCAACCTATCATGTGGCAGCAGTACGTTGCATAAAATCCTGCAGGTACAGGTAAAGAGCTTCAGTTATGTTCACATCAAACTTCAAAATGACTCTGATCATGGCATGGTGGTTGGTCCCAGACAACTGGATTTAAATGGTTAAAAACATCCTGAGAGCAGCAGTTCTGCAGTTATAAACACCTTGTTGATGAGTGTGGTTAGAGGAGAAAGACCAAGCTGGCAGGAAGGTTATGGTAACTCAAATAACCACTCTTTACAACCGTGGTAAGCAGAAAGCATGATTTTTGTGTTTTGCACTTTTCAGTGTAAACAGACTGTTGAGCAGCAGATTCTGAAATACTTAAACCAGCCCATCTGGCATCAGTGCCAGGCTCTTGTTTTCTCTAGCTGAAAACTAATTAGTTGTTTCAAAGTTGTTGTTTTTTTAATGTGGCAGTTTTTATGAATCGGTTGCATATGGGTCTTTTAAAAAAAAAAAAAAACCCTGATGAACAGCGAACAACACATTTTTAAAACCTGTTGTAATGGAGTGTTTAATATAACCGACTCTTATTATTTGATTTTATTATTATTCGCTTTTAGGGAATATGCAGCAGATGGATGAGGAAAAGAAGGGATTGTGGAAAACTCTAATGCAGAGATTCTCCTCCAAGCCAGAAGATGCATCTGTGGAAAAGGCGGAAAAGTAGACATTTTGCATGCCAAGCTGCACCCTAACACACTTTCAGTTATGAAACTTATTAATGTCATTGTATTAATATTTGTATTTTACATTTTCATTCTTATCTGCTGTATGTGCATATGAATAACAATTCATTCATATTATTTAACAACTTATGTCCATAACTTGTAAACAATTAAAGATGCATTGTATTCAATAATGTTTGTGCCAGAATAACTTCCTGTAGCAACACTAAATATGCATAATTTTATGTACGAAAATAAATTAGGAACATATGTAAGATTATTCTTAAACTGAGGCTAAATTGTTCTAAATTTGAAGAAATGCTTTCAGGCTTGAATTTAAGGCAGCACAAGCAAACCCACTGACAGTTTGGCACATACCAGAAAACACAGTATGTTAATATGAGATAGTGGTCATTTCACCCTGTTTTGACACACACCCTTTCATAATGTGATATGACTATAGTATAGGGTGGAAAGAGACAGACACTCTCAGCCAACATTATTTTATTTTTTGGAACAAATACAAACAAAAGCTGATTCAGTGATGCAAAATCATTCATGCATACATAATTGTAGTGGAAATTTAGTCATTTTTACTGACAAGAAATCAAATGTTATTAAAAGACAAGTGATCTTGATAAGATCATAATCGTAATTGAAATATTTTATTTTACAAAGCCAGCAGAGACGTAACCTAAATGTTAGTATATATTCATCCCATACTTGAGAAATTCATTAGTCAAGCAACTGCCATGACTTAATTCATATATTCACTTGAATATGGTTACAGGCATATTTGTGGTAGTGGCCGTGAAGAGTCATAATGTGCCTACTAGTGCATGTTAATTACATATATGTCCGCTCTAGTCTTTTTTGGTCTCAGGGTTGTCCCTCCAGATGCAGTAGTTGAGGGAGGTAGCCAAGCAGAGCCAGGCTATGTATGGAGTCAGGAGGAGCGTGGCAGTGCGGTTCACCGGGTACCAGGACACCATGGTGGCGGCCACTGTGCCCGTCAGCAAGACAAGGTCAATGAGTGCCTGCAGGGGCGAGAGTTTAGGAACATCAAACAGTTACAGAGGGCATGTTTTACAATGTGCAATTAATATCAGAAAATTTCACTTCTTAAGAATCATGGTGTAGTTTTTGCAAATGGTTTCTGTTACAAGTTCCTAAATCACAAGGTACAGTAAAATGTGCATTGAATAGTATTGTGATATTGTAATGAAATAGCGGTTATATGAAAGCTTGTCTCGATCTAATAAAAGCAATGATCTCTTACCAGTTTGATCTTGTGTGCCCCAAAAAAGATAGGGGTCCAGGCCCAGTTCAGTGCCAGCTGCAGGCCATAGAGTCCCAGTGGGACCACAGCATCTTCTGTGAAGCCTCCGAGCTCTTTATACACCAGGTATGAACCATACCTGAACCAGTATTAATATAGGCATTAGTTAACAAGTAGATAAAAAAAAAAAAAAAAAAGTACAATTTCTCCACTGAGACAACCATTACCTGAACCAGTATTGGTCCAATAAACAGCATTCTACAGAACCTACTACATTATTATATATTAAAAGCCATACTTACAAATTATAAAGGTAAGTTAACAGAATTGACTCAGGTGTACTAACCCCATGCCGGTGTATAAAGCAGTCCATACTACTCCAAAAGCCGAATTGGGTGGCCTCCATGATGGTTTGTTAAGTGAGGCGTACCATGTCTTCACCTCTTTTCTTGTGATTAAGCCTCCATAGATCCCACCAACATGTGGTAAGGCAGTCAGACCCAGCATGGCTGTCCACATGGCTCCAACAAACACATACAGAAAATTTTTATGACTTTGTTTTCAGAAGCAAGAATAAAGTGCAAAGTTCTGTCAAAGACACCTGTTCCTGCTTCAGGAGATGTACCACCCCTTAAAACACTTCTCTAATTAAACACAAAGACAAAGCCAGGTTTTACAGGATACGCAGTGTGGCAGTATGTACACCAGTAACTTCAGGTGACCAAGGTTAAAATGTAACTACAGTTTAATAAGACAACCACATAATTTCAGTTTCCACTTGTCTCTGTGGATTCCAGCCACAGGATTGCACATTTTGATCACTTTTTGTGTTTTCTTGCAACGAGTCGACTCTTTGAACCGGTTCTTTTTGGTGAATCGTTGGGAGCCGACTCGCATTTATATGAAGAGCTGTTGCAAAAACAGTGCAACCATGAATGAAAAGCATCTAATGAATCAACATCTGAGCTGTTTGACACAGCATAGCGACATAGAGCCAGTTCTAAAGAGAAGAGGCAGTGAGTCGGTTCTAGTTTGTGAGCTGAGCCGAGTGCTCACTAAAAAGCACCACTGGAATAAAGTTGGTTTGACGTTGGACGTCCGATATTCGCGGAAGGGACCGTCTCTAAAGTTACATACGACATTGTTATACACGTTTCTAACTTCAATAGCATTTGAAGGGAATGACCATCTAGGTGTCAGGTATGAGAAACACCTTTTAGATGTTTTGATATTTATTAAAATAAGCATATATATATATATATATATATATATATATATATATATATATATATATATATATATATATATATATATATATACTGTCTTGTATTGTATTACTGCATGGGTCCATACACAAAATATACCACTTTTTAAGAGACGGTCCCTTCATTTCCGCGAATATCGAACGTCCAACGTCAAAACAACTTTATTCCAGTAGAAGCACTACTACCAAACCTTACTCACCTTAAAAAGTGCGTGATAATTCTCTGATGCATCGATGAGCAAGAAAAGAAGTATCTCAGTGATCTCAGCACTAGAATCAACGACCCTTGGTTTTTCAAATTGAATCGTTTCAGCTGAATCACCTGAATCGTTGAATATTTATCATGGGTTCAGGTATGATTTGCTTTAGTACAGTTTGACTTTCAACCATTTATTTTAGACTGTAATGCCATAATACAGCAGAACTTCTGACTTCATGTCTTTGCAACACATCCTGGAAAATAACAGATGTATTGCGAAGACATGAAGTCAGAAGTTCTGCTGTATTATGGCATTACAGTCTAAAATAAATGGTTGAAAGTCAAACTGTACTAAAGCAAATCATACCTGAACCCATGATAAATATTCAAAGTCCTAATATGCTCGATCTGTTTGTGCTGGATATTACTTATGTGCAGAGTCTAACGTTATAAACCCTCATCGAGTCACATTTGTCTAAGTTACACAATGTTTACATGCACACTACAGCATGGGCTTGGTTACGAAGCAAGCACGCTGTCCGAAGAAAGACACTGCATTTATATATCAGTTTAAACACGACTGTTACAATATTATTACTCGTCTTACCTTCGAATAACAGGAGCGACTTTGTTGAACGCGCGGTGAGAGGTTTGCGTAAGGTTAAATAAAAATGCAGTGGGCGTGTTCACTTATGAAACGTGTAGCCACGCCCCTTCGGTTTCATAACCATGTTACTGAAAGCGGAAGTTTCAAATGTAGTGTTGTGTAAGTAAGGGATATAACACGTTGTTATAGGACAATAATCCACCAAAAAAGCTTAGAGAGTAATATTTAATGTCACTCTTTTAACACAAATTCGTCCTCTTTTTTCAGCGGTAGAGTTTATGTGAATGTTTTACTCACCACCTTTTTTTTTTTTTTTTTTTTTTTTTTTTTTACAGTTTAATAAGCCTATAACAATGGTAATATCAAAACAATAAAAAAAAAAAAACATCGTTAGTTTAATTTGATTTTCTTTATCATTTGGTGACGTTGTAAGACTTGATCATTTTTAGCCACATTTCACTGAAAGAGGATGTTAAATCATTGGGCTCAGTTGAGTAAGTCCTGTGACTTTTACAACAGTTACACAGATTTTTTTTTTTTTTTTTAACTCTAGAGATTATATCTGTAGATCAGACTGAAATACACACCTTGCAGTAATGTTGACTTTTGAGATAAGTTGGTCTGTACAAAGTTCACATTACTTAAAAGATTAATCACTGAAGAATCCAAGTGTAAAGAAAAGGGAAGAGTTGTGGCACTACTGTATTTGTGTGAGAGCTGATGTTTTTTCTTTGGGTCAAGTAAAACAGATTCACAGCCAGAGGACTATAGGCCTACTCTTTGGTGCTTGAAGGATAGTGCTTCCTAATAAACGCTTAAGGCCCACATTTTTTGTCTTTCTGCTCCCAGCACACCTGAATCTGCTGTATTGTGTTTGTAATTGCTTGGTGTGTGGGGAACTACAAAAAGACAAAAAGAACTGGGCCGGATGGCACCTATACCTTTTTTGGCACATCACTTGGGTTGGAGGTGCTAGGCGTCGTCTGTTTCAGCATGTCTGGTGCTCAGCTGCTACAGTTTGTATGAATACATAAACATAGATACATACATAGTATGTCACTGCCTTGGGCATTTAAGTAACAACTTATGTAGCACTATCCAGGATCTACCTCTAACACACGTTAAAGCCATTAATGCATCTGTCTTTATTTGCTTAAATTTGGAAATATTGCTCAAACTACATCAGGGTTACTTGCATATTGCTAAAAGGCAACATTTTTGGATCTATGATTTATGGTGGTAGTTCCATATACTGTATTTGTCTTTAAAATGGGTTGCATTGAATTGATTTCCTATAAGTAAATCTTTTTTTCAACATACAGTGAGTGATTTATTGAGGCAATCAATAAAAATTAATGAAATCAGATTAATGAAAGTCTAATAAATCATCCAGATTACATCAGGTAATGTAATATTAAGTAATGATTACAGAAACATAACTCTTTTAAATACCAGTTAAATAAATAACAGTACAAAATATCAGGCAAAGGTATTGTGACATTGTAATTCATTATGTATTTGTTGTCGTTCTTTAATATTTTCACTTAAAATTGCTTATTTGTTTTTTTAATGTGCATGTTGAAACTATTTTCTCTTTTTTTGATATTTCCCCACTGTATTGTTCAGCATAATGTTCCACCCAAAAAGAAAGAAAAATTACCACCTATTCCCAAGCATTGTGATTGTTATAATGTTATAATTGTACGCAGTCAAGACACTGTTCAAAGGCATAACAATTATAGTCACTTAAACTGTAATAATAAAATAAGTTATCATACACATTTTCAAATGAATTCCACTCTGATTACAAGCACTTGGTTTTTGTGATCAAATTGCATAATCCAGATATCATATAGAGCATAACAATAGACTTTATCACAAAGCAGGTTTACAGAATTTCAGATTTGGATCCCTAATGAGCAAACCAGAGATGAGTGTAGTAAGGAAAAAACCCTTGAGATGACACAATGAAAAAAACCTTGAAAGAAACCAGACCTGTTACTAATTACACACTGTATAGTTTTAGAGCTACAGTGGATCTAAAAGGTCCATACAACCCAGTTAAAATGGCAGGTTTTTGTGATGTAAAAAATGAAACTAAATTAAACCATGTCAACCCTTTTCACCTCTATTGTGAAATTGCAACATATAAAAATCACATGACAAACAACCAGAAATACTTTAGGGGGGAAAATGAAAAAAAGAAAAAAAGAAAAAACAAAACAAAAAAACCTTCCAATACCCAGCTTGCATACATGTGCACACCCTTTTATAATTGGAAATGGGGCAGTGTTCAGAAACAACTAATCACGTTCAAAATCATGTCAATACTAATTAGTATACACCTGACATCAGTTAAAGTGGCGGAGTAACCCCAAATAAAGTACATCTTCAAGGTAACATCCAACTATAAAAGCCATGAGCTGCAAAGAGCTTACATATCAGATACTGGATCTCATTGGTGAAAAATGTCAATCAGGAGAGGTTTACAAAAACTTCCAAGGCATCGGGTATACCATTTTTAAAATATAATAAAAACTTTCCATTTTAACAGGAGCATGTAGACTTTTCTTATCCACTGTACATTAGTGTGGCACTAATTTAAAAAAGGCTAGATTATGCCATGTATTTTGGAAATGCCCTTCTATAAATACGTTCTGGAAGGGTATCTTAGAAACTTTTAGCCAGTGGGCAGAGTGTGACATTCCGCCATCACTTAAATGTCTGCCGGGTGACAGAACTAAGCTACCATAGGTCTCACATAATGCATTTTCTCTTATTATGATAGGCATTACTACAGCTGTTAGAGTACCTTTCTCCTACTGGAAGAGTTCATATGCTCCATAACCAAAGGACTCGATGACATTAATGACTGAAGCAGCAGCAAATGAATGTATGTTAGAAAGATACATTGGTAGTAGGGAGACAATGTCTACTGCAACCCCTGGCGAAAAATTATGGAATCACCACACTTAGAGGATGCTCACCTGGCATTTTATTTATTTATTTATTTATTTATTTATTTATTTATTTATTTATTACTTTTGTAGCAAATAAACAAATCACAGACATAATACACAAAAATGTTGTTTAATAGCTGAACATTCAGGCTTCATGAAACATACCTCAAACAAATTAAATTAATTTTTTTAATTAATGACATTTTTTTCCAGATCAAATGGAGGAAAAAATTATGGAATCACTCAATGTTAAGGGAAAAAAAAATCACAATTAGTACTTTGTTGCTCCTCCTCAGGGTTTTATGACAGTCTAAATTCTTTGAGGCCTGGACTTCACTAATAAAAAAACATGTTCTCCATCAAGCTGGTTCCAACTTTCTCGAATAGCGGTTGACATCAGTTTTGCAGGATGGAGCCTTGTCATGGACCAATTTTTTTAAATTTCCACCATAAGTTTTCAATGGGACTGTTTGCTGGCCATGTCATTGAGCGGATCTGCCTTTCCTGAAGAAAAGCTTTAACACGCTTTGCTCTGTGGCAAGATGCATTATCATCCTGAAAAACGACTTCATTACCACCAAACCTATTTTCTATCGCTGGAATGAGAAAAGTGTCCCAAATTTCAGTGTATACCTGTGTATTGACTGTTGAGGTCTCCCCTGGTCCTTTACCTGATATGCAACCCCATATCTTTAAGAGTGGGTAAATTTGATTGTTTTCTTCTGGCAGTCATCTTTATATATTTCATTAGAATGGCACCAGACAAAAGTTCCAGCATCATCTCCTTGGCCAATGCAGATTCGTGAGTCATCACTGAATATCACTTTCATCCAATCATCCACACTCCATGATTGCTTCTCTTTAGCCCACTGTAACCTTGTTTTCTTCTGTTTAGGTGGTAGTGCTGGTTTTCATTTGGCTTTGAAATTCCTATTTCATTCAGCCGATTTCTTGCAGGCATATTGCTTTGAGTTTTCTATCCTAATGTTTGCCATTTTCCTTAGTCTACTGGTATGTTTCCATTAATAACCTACCTATTTTGTTTATACTTGCACCAAATTTTAGGCGCAGCTGACTTGGAACAACCAACATCTTTTGTAACACTCCATGTTGGATTTCCTTCTTGAAGGAGTTGTATAATCCTTTCCATTGTTTCAATTGACAATTCTTGTGTTGGGACCATGTTTCCTTTCAAAAAGTGCAAGGTTAAATTCTGTAAGCATTCTCTTTTAACTGCAGACTAATTTGCAATTTTAGACTTGTGCTGGTATTTGTTTTAGAAATTTGTTTTACAAATTACAAGGTGATTCCATAATTTTTTCCTCAACATTGAGTGATTCCATAATTTTTTCCTCTACTTGATCTGGGACAAATACCATTAATTAAAACAATTTAATTGAACTTGTTTGAGGTATATTTCATGAATGTTCAGCTATTTAAAAAAAATATTTTGAGTCATAGCTGTAATTTATTTATTTGCTATAAGTAAAAATGTCAGGTGAGCATCCTCCAAGTGTGGTGATTCCATAATTGTTGCCAGGGGTTGTAGCAGAAATCACTTCATTAACCCTTGTGTTCTGCCCAACCAAGTCAATATTACCTATTTAAATTTAAAGGAGAAAAATGCTTCTTTTTTTTTTTTTAAATCATAAAACTTGAAAAACTTGACAAACTTACTATTTGGGGCGTCTGCTATAGCCCTCTCCATATTGAACCTATATTGCACATGTTCAGATCATTTTGACTGGAGAATATAATTTACTGCAAAAAGTGGTGAAATATCAATTGATATTTTTCATAAAAACGCAACCAAATAGGTGAACTCACATTACCTCCATGTCTTACTTATACTCATACCTGACTCATAACTCATACATCTGCTGGAAGAGTATCTATGTATGAGTAGTGGTTTCATGTATTTTTTACTGATCCCCAAAAGCATAGATCTATTTAAGATTGGTGGTGAAGTTGAAAGTTTGCTTATAGTTTATTCTCTCTCTTATTATATTTGATTTCAGTCTGTTACTTGAATTGCTCTTGTGTCAGATTCTTTGGGAACATAGGCCTATTTGTCATTGTTTCTTAGGCATACTAAACACCTTTTTGGATTAAGCTTCTAGACTCTGTCTGATTCTCTCTGCTCTTCTTCAGGGGAGTTTTATCCCACCAGTTTATGGAATCATTTGCCATTGGACATCCGCCTTGCACCTTCAATTCCCAATTTTAAAAAGAGGCTGAAAACATATCTCTTCTCCAGGTGTTTTAATCTCATTTTTTAAAATATTGTCTATTGTCTGTCTTTATTTGGTTTTATTCTGTTTTCTATTTTACTTTTCTTTACTCTGTTCAGCACTTTGGTCAGCTTCTCTGTGTTAAATGTGCTTTATAAATAAAAAATTACTTACTTACTTACTTACTTACTTACTTACTTACTTACTTATTTCAAATAATCTAGTCAGTTTGAGCAGTGAGTATTGATATGCGAAACAATGGGAATACGGTGTGTATAGGCCACAGTAACTGATAAAACAATGGTGTACACTTAATAAGAGATATTTCATTCTCATTAGTAACTGTCTGCGAAATAGCTAAATGGCACTAATTTGTATGCTCTGTATTCTAGCCAGCTTGATATGTGTGTAAACTACTGGTGGGCAATGGCACCTTTTTGCCCCTTTACACCTATGTGAAAGTGAAAAAGAAATCAAACACTTGATTAATATGAACATAATAAAAAATCTAGATGTTTGCGAGCCTGCAGCGTGAGGGAGAAGTGGGATGTTTTATGTTAGTGTGGTTAGAGTGTAGTTAGTGGAGCAGTAGGCTATAGGCGGCGGCGCGGATGGTGAGCGGTTGGCAGCGCGTCATCATGTGCCGGTGAGCGCGCGCTCCGCCTCAGCTGGTCCTCCAGCGTCTCTACCTTCTTGCCGCTCCATCAGCCCTCGTTGGCTGGCTGAACTCTCACCCCGGCGCTCGGCAAATGTCAAAGAGAGGCCCGTGCCGCAGCAAGGGGGCGTTGAGGGGGGGGAACAACTGGCTTTCTAATCTTTTATATCAACCCAGGGTTTTTTTCTTCTTCAATAAAACCACCCCGAAAGCATTACTGTAAGTGACGGAAGCGAAGGACAGCCAGCAGCCCGCCTCCTGTGTGCAGCACCGCGGACTCCGCACCGCAGCTCCATCGCTCAGGTTCCGCGCTCCAACATGTGAGTAGCGCCTGAGCGCAGTTCCACCGTTTCTACAGCAGCAGCGTCCAGTTTCACCGCGGGCTGATGCTGATGCTGACGCTCGCAGGACTCTGTTTATCATAGCTTGTGTGTGTGTGTGTGTGTGTGTGTGTGTGTGTGTGTGTAGCCCGCAGTATTTCCGCCGCGGCTGTCACTAGCATCCAGCTGTAGTAGGCTTACGGTAGGACTGTGTTACTATAGAGCGTTTTCCAGCGATCCAGGTCTCTCTATCTCTGGACGACTCGAGTTCATACATGGCCACTGCCTGAATCGCATTTCTGTATTTATCTCCTATAATATTGACGCAGGTTTTTAAACAATAGATTGCCATTTTGAAGACGGATTTCTTCTGCATCCTAATCCCCCCTAATCCCTCCCCCCCATTAACCCCCCCCGAACACCTACTGATGGTGCATGTTTGGCTTTTCTCATTTAGCCTTTCTCTGGCCACGGCACCAGCACCACAGCGCTGATTATTAATCGCTCGTTTAGCGCGTAACCTTGAGCTGTGATTTTTCCTTCGTTTGCTCTTCTTCCAGCGCGGGATGAACCCGCTGCAGGTGTCAGTCAGAGACTCCACATCTACAGGAGCAGCATGCATGTCGCACGCATAACATTTTAGCTGTTCAAAGATGTGAATATTTCAGCTCATGGTTTGTGCAGCCTGATGTTAATATTGACAAATATAGGCTGTGCATGCACTGCCACGAGATCATCGGGACTGGACTATTTAACTGAGGATGCAGTAGGATGCAGTTTCATCCCAAACAACTGTGCACTGTGACTCAGTGCCACATGAATGAAACTGGAAGGCGTGATTGCAGTCGCAGATTTGGCGCACATGTAAAGAAACGGCCACCTGCTACTACAGTACGAACCGTATTGTTTGCATGATCAAGCACACGGACTGGCTCAGTCTGTAGTTAGTAGTAGGCCTGCTTTGTGATTGTACTTCCTGACTGGGGCCATGTTTATTGGTTTAGAGTAGTATGGTAGAGGCTGCTGGGATCAGGAAGTAGATAAGTTAGACCAAACTGGGCTCAGCTTGTTCCCTTATAGTTGTATATTATAATAACAGGGATATTGTGAAAAAGTTGGCTTTTTATTCATGCAGTGTCTTGTGATTGGTCTAATCTGCTCCTTAATTCCATGTTAACATTCTGTCCTACTCCTGACACTTAGGTTAGAAGGTTCAAAGAAAGTTACACTGCTATACTAGAACTTTTTTTTTTACTCCTCTCATGTTATACCTTGGGCGTACAGTGGCTTAGTTGTTAGCATGTTCGCCTCACACCTCCAGGGTTGGGGATTTGATTCCCGCCACTGGCCTGTGTGTGTGGAGTTTGTATGTTCTCCCCGTGCTGCGGGGGTTTCCTTCGGGTACTCCGGTTTTCTCCCCCAGTCCAAAGACACGCATGGTAGGCTGATTGGCATGTCCAAAGTGTCCGTAGTGTATGAATGTTTGTGTGAATTGGTATGTGATTGCACCCTGTGATGGACTGGCACCCTGTCCAGGGTGTACCCCGCCTTGTGCCCGATGCTCCCTGGGATAGGCTCCAGGTTCCCCATGACCCTGTATGATAAGCGGTATAGAAAATGGATGGATGGATGGATGGATGTATATTATACCTTCATTTGGTAACTATAGGCCTACACTCTCAGAAAAAGGGTACTAGACTGCACCTTTCTTCATCAGTTGGGAAGTACCATCAAGGGTACACACTTTGAACCTTTAGTATGTATCTTTTACCCTAGAAAGCTGTATCTGTAAATCTTAACGCTATAAAAAACTAATTACAGTCCATGTGTGTACCTTAAATCATTTTAAAGGTGCTCTTTATCCACGTTTCCAACATATTAAAGTTACAAAAGATGTACCCTTGAGGATCCCCACCCCAGCAATGAGGAAAGGAAAGGTTCCTGTCATTTCCATATCAAATCCTACTCTTGTTTAAAAAAAAAAAAAAAGCTGGAGATATTAAAGCTTCACTCTCCATATGTTCATTTTCTTATTATACCAATTTTAACACCTTTCAGACTCATTTGTCAGAATGATTTGCATTACTCATTTTTTTAGTATGATTCCAGATTGTGGCATTAGAACTTGTCAGTATGTTTGTCATTTGTGTTCTTGTAAAGTAAGCTGAAAGTGCTGTTTTTCTCTGTGTTGAATATCATTCAATGATATATTAA
Organism: Ictalurus punctatus; assembly: GCF_001660625.3. Lineage (NCBI taxonomy): Eukaryota > Metazoa > Chordata > Actinopteri > Siluriformes > Ictaluridae > Ictalurus > Ictalurus punctatus. The sequence goes on along the minus strand of NC_030426.2, from coordinate 13,420,412 downwards.
ATGTGTTTTTTTCCTTCACCAAACCAAAACTTTTTGTATGTAAAAGGCTACAACTATACCAAAACCTTGGTATTATAAGTTGTTTTTTTTGTTTTTTTTAAAAGTTAGTTAATTAGTTAATTTTGGTAACATATAACTTTCATAAATGTAAGGAGTTTTGCACTAAAAGTATAAAAGTATTTGATTTACAGTCCTGATTAGTCCTTATGAGGTGTCAGAAGTTTATGGCTCAATATCTTTAAATCACAGAATTGTCAGAAGAAACCATATTGTTTTTGGCCCTCAAACTTATTTAATTATCTATCTATCTATCTATCTGTCTGTCTGTCTGTCTGTCTGTCTGTCTGTCTGTCTGTCTTTCTTTGCATTGTTATACTTAGTGTTTGAAACCCTTGACCTAAATTGTTCAAGTAACCTTAGCTTGCAGCTAGACGTCAGTACCCAGTTTCATTCAGACATTCTTGTGACTGGAAATAGAACCCAGAAATCTATGAATGGATCTTAAATGTGTCTCTGTGTGTGTGTGTGTGTGTGTGTGTGTGTGTGTGTGTGGACAATAGAGACTTGTTTTGATGTCCTTTTCTATTTATGCTGCATTAGAAATGGTGCCTGTTGTGCTGTTTAAAGTACCACATTTTTATATATAAAAAGATTTTGCCACTATTTTGAGATCCAAACATCTTGATACAGAACTAACCAACCATGTGTTAGTATGTGTGTATATGTTCAGTATATGTATATGTATAGTATATATGCAGTTCTAAGTGCAACTCCCTGTATAAAGGCCTCTAATTTACAATTAGTGCAACATTTGATAAATGATTTTGCATTAAGTGTCTTAACTGTAACGTGTTAATTCAGTTTTTAGTGAAATAAGAAAAAAAAGAAAGTTGTTGAACATGTTTTGCATTTGTAAAACAAAATGAGTATAATAGTGTCAGGTACAGAAACCTTTGAGGAACTAGCAGTAGCAGTCTTCTGTAGATGGTGGCCTAGAGGTCCTGACAGGTGATATTTGAACTGTTAGAGTTTAGCAATAGAATATATTTATTCTCCACTATCAAGAGGCAGAGTCTGTGCACATTTGTGAGACAGAAATGTCATGTAAAGTAATTATACCTCACATCCTGTGGGAGCCTGGAAATGCAGCACAGATTGACTTCCATTTTTGTATCTTAATCACAGCACACTTTCTGGAAAAAAAGGACAAAATTCTCAGCAGAATCTCTTTTCTTGGTTTGTCAGGAGATATGAAAACTTTGCGGGCTGGGACCTGCTGCTCGTTCCAGCACACCCCTGTTCCACCATGACCCCCAGCAGAGAATTCTGGGATTGACATTAGCATCACTCCCACTGATGGCCTGCACCAGGTACAGTTTCTTTTTCGCTATACACTTTGGTAAGCTGTTCTAACTAAAGTGAAAGAAAAGTATTGGTTTTATGCTTGTACTGAAAACTGATGAGTATTTAACTCTAACCTCACCACATAAAAGGTTTCAGCTAACCTGCTGAAGCTATGGGGAGCTGTTGGAGCTGTCTATACAGAGACGCCATTCAAGACAACCACCCCACCAAATTCAAGGTACATACAGTACTTACTAGCACACGATGTTTCATTGCACGTCCAAATAAAAAGATTAGTGTCAAAAGGCCCTGGAGAAATCTTTCAGCGTGGAGTCCTGGCCTTTTACTGGCAAGAGCAGACAATTCCCAGGTGTTCCCTTTCGTCGACTTTCAGTTTCCCACACTTTTGGGGGAAGCGTTGGCTCAGTGGTGAAGAACACCGATCAGAATGTCGTGGGGTAAAATAACAGCACCTCCAAGCTCTTAACCCAGCTGTTCAGCTTTATCCGGTCTCAGTTGTAAGTTGTTTTGGATAAATGTGTCAAATGAGCCAAGAATATAAAAATGTCAGATTTAGCACTTTTCTAACATTGCCATTAACTGCCAAATGCCAGTAATTAAAAAGAGTTAGAACTGGACTATAACACAGGTGTCAGAACTGTCCATGCCCACCGGCCCACGCATACTACTGCATTTCCTGTAGCCCACCCATAATACTCTCCTTGTCAGTATTTTCTTAGCAGTATTTGTGTAATATATTGATTGACTCTGAATCCTGAAATGCAGCACCAGCTCTGTAGTCAGCACTACTACTTCTACAAAAATGTTCGAAAGGAGGACAGTTGATGGACACTGAGGGCAGGTTCAAGAGAGCTGAGTGAGAGCGTACATGGGCTTTGTTTTTTTTTACTGGCGGGGATAAGCGGCTGTGATTTCTGCTCTGCTATGGTAAAGAAACTGTAAAAGCTATGGTAGGTAGAATAAAATTTCTACATCACCAGAAATCACCAATATCACATAAAAATAAGTATGTTACCCACACTAACAACCAGAAACAGCTTAAAGTTAAAGAATTGAATGATGGCCTTCACACAGTAGGATGTTTGTAGCAGCACAGAAAGATGCAAGTTTTATTTTTTCCAGAGGTGGGTAGTAATGCGCTAGATTTACTTCGTTACCTTTACTTGAGTAACTTTTTGCAAAAAATGCCCTTTTAAGAGTAGGATTAATTGGCCATGATTATACGCTTACTCAGGTTCATTTTTAATCACAGAAATGTACTTTTACTTCGCTACATTTGGTGGCATTTCTCTGTTACTGTTAAATGTTAATGAATAAATGTACTTTTAATAATTGGTTTATATAATATATAATGAGGTCTCAAGTCTTGTGATACGCTGCAGTGGTCTGAATGCGGACGCAACATCCGCTCACTTTTTAGCGGCTCAGTCCTGGAGAGGGGGAAGAAGCGAGCATGTCGAGGGAGGCAGGACACACGCACACACACACACACACACACAATCACACTCACACTCACGCTCTCTCTCTCTACACACTTTCTGTTCCAAAGTCTGTTCCTTTGTTCTCTGTTGTCGTGTTTAAATGCAGATGCTGACAAGTTTGTGTTGTTAACATGTTAAGACAGTCAACCATTTGGGAAACAGTTTTTGTGTTGAAAATGACAGCTTGTGTGTTATTGTACCCATCACAGGACTGGGATATACTGCTTCTTCTTGAACCCAGCTTTTATTTAATAGAAACAGAACAGACAGACTTTCAAGGAGATATGTGACTTACAGTTCACCATGTAGTCTGAGATTCAGGATTTTCCCTTAATTTTAATCACATCCGAAGTAACTTGTAACTTGCTACTCGTGTAGTCTTCTCATTGGATACTTTATTGCTGTTACTCAGGTAATTAGGATTCCTCCATCAGGAGGGAACCTATTGTTATTGTTAGTTTCTTCTTATTATTATTCTCCTTATCTCCCTAAAGTGCCCAATAACTCAAGATCTGAATGGTAAAAAGTTGTGAAATTTGGCACCTTAATACTACAGGCTACAAGTAACTCCCACATCACAAATGGCCCACATGAGCTCATAGGTGGCTCTACAGGCCATGCCCAAATTCTACGTGATTTTCCCTCCACCCCATAAGTACAAAATATCTGGATTGGTATACATGCCTTATTTCTCCTGGGGAACAAAAAACCATTGGGACCTGTAAAGTCTATGATAGATTTTCCAGTACATTGAAAATTTGTCCAAAACTACAAAAAATCTTCTCTTCATGAACCGTAGGTCCGATTGACTTGAACTGTGGTACATATGTGTGGGATACATGTCTTTCTAAAGGGTGATAATCAATAAGGAATCAAATAAAAATTGGCCGAACTATTTACATATTGGTGAATTGATAGCTGTTGCACGTATTTCTTGGGTTCATAAATCAATAGAATCTTAACCTATGGACTTATTTGTGCCACACACAAAGAGGACACTACAGTATGTTACTATGTGCCATGGCAACCTCATATCTCCAACAACAATGACATTAATAGGAATAATACTATCTTTTATATTATGTTTAATAATATCTTTATCGTCCACTAGATGGAGCTGTTCGTCTTCGAGGCAAAGTGCACTTTAGTGAATATAGTTTAAAAGATAGCCTTGTGAACTGAATTGCATTCACTAACTAATGTATGTTAAATAAGCGTTTCTATATCTCCTTTCAGTTTTGTAGAGTGGTCTTTCAAGCCTCTCTACAAGCTGAAATGTGCTTAGTTCTGTGTATATGCTCACTCAGAAACACATGAGCAGAGGACAGAAAACTACAAAAATGAACTTCAAATCTGCCAGATGCGTTGAAATGTTGAATCTGTGGGATACATTTCTCTCCCATGTCAATTTGAAATGGTCCGCAATCTGGAGGAGGAATCCACCATTGCTGCTTGCAGCTATATTGATTAACATTTTACTTTTACTGTTATTTGATTAATGATTTTTTTTTTTATAAGTAGCTTTACTTGTACTTGAGTAAAATTATTTCTGAGGGAAACAAAATTTTCCAATGCAAGAGATAGATCTTGTTGCATATTTTTAATACCTGGAAAAGTTATCACTTATAAAATCTGCTAATCCTTCTTTTTCATCAAAGTGTCTGACATTCTGCTCCGAGAATCTCAGATTATTCATGTTAACATTCAGCCTATATTATTCCATAGAACAGACACACTGACTATACAAAAGACAACAGGTAGCCTTAGTTTATTGTCTGTTGAAGGCAACATTGAGCTCTACACTGCTGGACAGTTTAGTGATTGTGTTTTTGATCTGTGCATAACCTGCAGGTGACAAATGTGGATGATGAAGGGAACGAGCTGGGATCGGGTACTATGGAGCTCACCCAAACCGAACTCATTCTGCACACCCGAAAGCGTGATGCCATCCGGTGGCCGTACCTCTGCCTGCGCCGTTACGGATACGATTCCAACTTGTTCTCCTTCGAGAGCGGGAGACGCTGTCAGACAGGACAGGGTGAGTTCACTGATCCACAGAGGACTGAGCGCTTGCTTTCTCTCATTTACAGTCGAATAGATATTGAGCTGATGGATAAGTAACTTGAGTAACACATAAAAATCAGAACAGCAGCCAGAGAATCAGCTTTGTGTATGACTGTTCATTGTGTAGGACTGATCCATTTGATGTCCTCAGGTGTAGATTACTTCTAACGCTTCCTGTATTAACATGATATCATGTTAATTCTCTTGTAGATGTTTGTTTAAACTACATAGACCTGCATTTACTTATACATCTCAGCATTCAATACTGATCCTCTGTGAGATTGTGAGTGTGCAATGAAAGATGAAGGTGCCTTTCTCTGTTATCCTGCAGGGATCTTTGCATTTAAGTGCTCCAGGGCAGAAGAGATCTTTAACCTGCTGCAGGAGCTGATGCAGTGCAACAGTATTAACGTGGTGGAGGAGCCCATGATCATGACCCGGCCTGGCCACACACCTGAGATGGAGATGCCCCGAACCCCTCAAACACCCAACAGTGAGACACACAGCCATACAAACACACACAAACAGCAGTCAGCATTAGAGTTTCTTATTTAAATAAGATCATGAAATATTTAGGATTATGCATGACAGATGTAGTTTTATCACGAACATATTAAGGCATGTGAAACATCTAACATATCTAATGTGAATATTTGTGGATCTGTTCAACTTCATTTTGTTCACTACTGTTCACACATTCTGTTGACATTTACTCCAAAATCTATAGCTAATGTTTAGGCATTCCATGGCAATACCACCGTGCACTGTTTATTATAACCTCACTGAACATCTGTGTGTAGCTCCCGGGTTCCCAGTGCAGACGTTTCCTAACGGATACCCTGGATACCCTATAAGTGCAGAATCATCACAGCCCTCCCTTACCGATGACCACAGACACAGCCTCATGGGGATGGATGACCAGGTGAGGCCAACACACACTCTACACAGAACGGACACACGTACACACACACACAGCCTCAACGCCGTATGGAGAATGAATACCACATCACTTATATTAAAGTAAGCTCATAATCAGTCCGTCCAGGATTTTGCTGAGCTGGTTTGTGATTTTTGTGGTCAAAAATGCTTGATTTTGCAGTGGATTTTTGCTAAATTTTTTGGTGCTTTTTTTGCAGAAAAAAACTTGAATCTGCGAAATCGCAATTGCAAAAAATTGCTTTGCACGGTCTTTCGTAGTGATATTTGTTGGTAAATGAGACCTTTTAGCTGTACTCATGTTCAATGCATGAGAATCAAACAGGGATTTGGCTGAATGAACGTTGTGGTGACGTCACATGACGTGTCTTGGCCCAAATCTGCGGAAAATCTGCAGTAATTTTGAGAAATTGCAAGCTCCTCTGAATAATGCGAAGTTTACTCGATTTTGCGTTCATTTCTGCAATCTGAAATCATGAAATCCTGGCGGGACTGACTAATATATAATCACATTTTGGAATTTTCTGTTTTCCCCTAGCTTCATTTGAACAAAGCAGTAGGGTGCCTCTGTCCTCTGTGATAAATGAGGCAAATGTACCTCATTATAACACAGAATATTCAGATTTGATGCTGAAAATGATTTGTGAATGATGAAGGAGACAGGTTTAGTGAAGTAGGAGCAGGAGCCCATTGGCCACAGGATGGCAGGAGTAGGAGCTAGTAGAAGCAGGATTAGTTGCTCACTCAGTAAACTGTATCTTGCGCAGCCTAAGACTGAATGGGAAATGTTTTATTGTAGCATTAAGACTGTATTTTAAAGACAATTACGTCAAATGATATTTTGCAGCAGTGCAAGTAACAATCTGTGGCATTGTGCACCTAACAAACTGTGATGTCATTAATTGCAGAACATGGTAAACGCTCATACTGTTAATAAACATGCCTGCACATGCTCCTTTTTCTCCACAGACACACACGTATGTGAATACGGTTAGTATGGAGAGTGAGCTTTCGAGCCGCCACTGTGTCCGATCCCTTCCCGAGGTTCGCCCCCCCGCCTTCACCGAGGCGTCCACTAAACCTGGCCAACCCGGCATGCACTGCTGTGGCATGGACGACTCTCACAAGGACCCTCAGCTCTTCCTCCAGCCAGGGGCTCAGGAGGTGAAGTTCATGCTGGGGCCGACGCCTGCACAGCGACACCTGATGGAGCGAGAGCGGGAGCGAGAGCGAGACCGAGACCGGCACTCCTCTCACCCTCTCCGAGCGCCTGACGGCAGCTCTGAAACCGAGGGAGAAGAGGCTCCTCCCCTTCACATGTGCAACACACATGCCTACCACCATTACCACCATCATCTGCACCGGCACTCCAGCATGGAGCCTTGTCCGGGAAGCCAGCTAACATATGAGAACATTAATGGTCTTAGAGGGCCACGCAGGCAGAGGCTAAGCCCCAGCAGTGCCTCCCAGTCGCAGTCTGTGGGCTCAAGCAGCAGCAGCAGCACAGCTGGAGAAACACACCCACATACACACCCACACTCCCTGGCACTCTCGCACACACATGCGTCCTCATTGCCTCCGCAGGGCTACAGCGGGGGTCATCGCCGCTCTGCGCTGCTCAACTACGAGAACCTTCCATCACTGCCACCGGTGTGGGAGTACCGTGCTCTTCAGCATGATGAAGAAGAGGAGCAGGATGAAGATGAGGAAGATGATGAGTACGAGGAGGAAGAAGAGGAGGACTTTGATGAGTATGAATATTCAGAGGGGCCAGGAACACCAAATGGATATCATCAGGAAAGTGGTGGCAGCGGTGGGATTCATCGCGATGCTCTGCAGAACTACGTCAACACAGAACAGGTACGGGAACGCTTACAAAGGACCTGCAACATCTAGTGATAAGTGTACTACTACTATGTTAGATCACAGATTTCTTGCTGCGGAGTTCCCCCGAGAACTTTGCTGTAAAGATCAGAAACATGGAATATAGGGTTTATTTGTAATACTACACCAGTTGATGGAGTGAGAGAAATCATAGTGACAGCCTCACCATCTCTGCTGACTGATCCAATGGCAAGGGGTTATACTGAGTACAGTACAAAACATTTTGGTGAGAAGCAGACACGCCTGTGAGATTCACTGATTTGTCTCAGACAGTGGGGAAATGCCGTCACTAAAAGCTATGAACAGCTGTGAGGTTACACTAGTCAGACAATATCCTGGCTATTAATCATCCTGCTTCAAAACAACTGTAGGATAATATAATAACATAATCTAGCAGCCATCATTCAGCTGTTCTGTTCAGTACTTAGCAATGGAAGTTCTTTTGATCCAGCTAATCTCTATTGAATATAGCAATACAACTGTAGTATTTATTGTAAAATAGCCAAAACGTACCACCTCCATTGCAGTTATAGCAATATAACCAACATGCATCAAAGCCAGGAAGTGTATTTTTTTATACAAAGGGATGTTTATTTTAAAGGATGTGATTAATATGCCGAAATATTATTATAACATTGTACTATAATAACATTATTATAAAAACAGCATCCCACATTTAAATTTAAACACCAAATGTTCAAAAGCATTTTTAAAAAATCATAGTAAAATAAAAATCTATCTCAATGACATGGTATAAGTCTATTACATTTTTAATTTCTTCTGAGGTTTTTAAACCCCTTTTTGTGTTTGGCCCCTTGTGGAAATAGACACACAAAATTTCTCAGCGTGTTGTTAAAAGATATGTTTCTTATTGCCTGTAGAAATTGAGGCACAGGCAAATTTTTTGTTTTATTCCACCTTGTATGTATGGATAACACACACACACACACACACACACACACACACAAAGTCCTGAAGTCCATAACCATGTCTTGTTTTCCCCAACAGATTCCGCCTCCCACCCATCTGCATCATGCGTGCCCTCCTCATCCTCAGCCCTCCGAGAGGGGTGGACGAGTTTTCAGTTTTGATTTCCGCCGGCATCGGGCGGGGCGTGGCACAGTTGGCAGTGCAGCCTGCGAGCAGCATGGCCGCCACCTGCCCCCTCCACCCTCTCGCCAGCTCAACTACATCCAGGTGGACTTGGAGGCTGGAGCCTCGAGTTGCCCAGGACACGGCGGGGGCGGAGCTCAAGTGCCACAGAGACCGCCTCCAATGAAGCGCGGCATGGCTGCTGCCCCGGTAATGCCTCCCTCCCGCCGTGGTGAGTGTTATGCTGTGATCGACCTGCAGAAAACCGCAGCCATGTCCAATCTGCAGAAAGCCCTGCCTCGTGATGATGGCACGTCCCGAAAGACCCGCCACAACAGCACCGACCTGCCTCTGTGAGACAAAATGAGCGATAAAGAGTGAGGGAAAAAAAAGAATGTTATGGGTAAGAGTAGAAAACAAAGGAGCTCTGTGGAGTTACTGTCCTCTCACCATTTGGTTGGAGTTTTCATCCTCACACTCATATTTTCAACACATTGCACTTATGCCAGCTACATCTTGTGGATACAATAAGGTGAAACTGAATATACCAGCTATATGTTATATAAATCCATGCAGTTTTTAAAGGCGGTACATAACTGATTTTGGTGCCCATTGACCCTCAAATTGTAATCAAGCCCCTTCTTCTAAACTGAGCCACAGAGTTATACCTTTATAGAAAAGGTGTTAAAAATAATCTACAAGGAAATATCGCATTCCAGATCATATCTGAAGCTGCTTTATAAACAGCTGTCTTTTCAGCTTACGTAAAACAAAGTACTACATGTTTAAAAGCATGTTTATTCACAGCAGTTCTTACTCATCCATCTGGTCTGCCATTAACTTTTAACAACTTTTCAACAATACGTTACATCCTAAAGCATATTTTTTTTCAATAAAAAAAACCAACATTTAATTGAACATAAAATACAGTTGAGAAAGTTCGTTGTGTGTGAAAGTACAGATTAGGAAAGAGTAAAAGACATTACAGTCTAAGAGATTACAGTCTGACTGCTGTTCCCACATTCCCAACATAATCACTTAATCTGTGATTCACATTCAAGTGTTAATGAAGTGCAAATCCAAGAGTATGTATTTATGTAAATCTATGTTTTGGAAAAACTGTGCAAAGCATCATAGCCATGCATATGCAGAAGGAAGGACTTTCATTATTTTTTTATTAAAAAAAAAAAGTCATTCCATGAGCCTTGATTAGGCAAACCTTATTTATATTAATTTATTTAGTTTTATTATGCATATTTATGCATTTATGGATTTGTTTAATTTTGTTATTTGACTCTTATAAATAAGAGTAGATAACATATACGTCAAGGAGATGAATTGTCTTCTAAAGATAGCATAGGTGATGAGGAAGACGATACAATCCAGCTTTGTTACATGTCATGTCATTGTTACGTTGTTTTGATACCTGCAGTTTCATGTGGAATATTTCTATTTTAGTGACATATCGTGCCAAACACAGGAATATTATACTGAATCATGTGCCAATGGTGTATATGGAGTTTGAGGGCTAACTATCAGCAACAGCTGAAAATAAACTACAGCTGTACTCACTACACAAAGATTATAAGCTATCCAGGGCTAAAATGTTGATGATTTAGACATTGCCTCCCATTTATACATGCCAGTTTTTACTGCATATGAAGTTATTGAATCTGGATGTTTTGTTGTTAGTGGCAGAATTCCAGTCAGGGTTCATGTTTGTCTGTTCCACCTATAGTAACAGGTAGCCTACTGTACACGTTGCCTTGCAGTTACACTATACTGTGAAAAAGACTAATATGAATAAAGGCTCAAATTCTGCGATTACCAGATGTTCATACATATGAGGATTACAGCACCAAGAATTTTGTTAGGAAGGTTTTCTGCACAAAGAATAAGACTAATCCAAAAGTAAAAAGGCTTTTTAATTGAGATTCTGACTTTAGTATAAGATTTAATATAAGATCTGTGTTGGGGGGGATAGAGGGCCATGAAATATTTGCTTTGGTCTTTACTTCCTGATAAAGTTTTTCCACCAATTTTTCAGAATTTCATTTTGTTACAATAATTTTGTATAACTGTAGTATATTTACACATTTCATAAATGTGCAAATGTACCACAGTTATACATAATTATCACTACTTTAAAAAAACAACAACAACTAACCAGTGAGTAAGTGTTCTTTCATATAACTGAACCATAACCTTTATTTATCCCATTTAAATATTATGATTACAGACATAGCCAAAAAAATACACTTACCACTCAGCTATGAAAGTGCTATGTATGTATATATGAAACTTTGTAAAATGGGTGGAAACTGTAATATAGTTTCTTCTCGTTTAGCTGGGTGGGGATGTAGACTCAGCGCTTCAAACTGGAATTGGCAGCCATGCTGAACTGAAAGCAAAGCCACATGGAGCTTCATTACCAAATTCTTCACAACGTTAATCTACTTATTAGCCTCTTTTGTTATAAGCTTGTCCTAAAATAAATTTAAAACAAAGTATTCTGATTTCTAATTCAGAATTCTTTTTTTTGATCAACATTCCCACAACTTAGTTATTCGAACTAAAACCAATTGTTCTTCATAGAGCCTTGCATTTCACTCCAGTATGGCTGTTAGTGGGGTCAAGCCAAACTAAATCAACATGTAATATACACTCACACAGGTACATTGCGGTGTTTGTGATGTACTCTAAGAATGCGATGATAAACTATTTGGACACTTTTGAACACTTTTAAGAGAGTCAATCTAGTTTTAACATCTATATTTTTGGTATTGTGTGAAAAAAACATTTTGCAATAACAGCTATTGGGGTCATATCAGTGTTTGTCCAAGTTGTGAAAAATGATGATCTGTGTGTATGTGTGTGTGTGGTACGAAGGTGGTATTTCATCACCTTTCAAAGAGGTCTTAATCAGGACTGGCTTTGCTGTCTTTCTCAGGCCTTGATGCACATGTGCTTTTTGGCCTAATCTTGGCATTGTGAGGAAGGGGGGGATTGTATTTGTATTAAATATGACACATGTGGGATAATAGATAACGTAATTGTGCTATAAAAAAAAATATGAATAGTTATTAAATTGTGGGGACAATTAAGGTACACTAGGAAACCTTAGAATCTTATGTTTACGTTGGTTGTGTGAGACCTCTTTGGATTGTGAATGTTTTAATTTTCAGGATTTTCCATTTTTAACATAATTTTTTTATTCCATCAGGGTCAATGAAGTAGCTCTTCGCTGTGAATTTCATATATTATGGGTTACATTTTAGACCCAGGCTAGTTGCACTGAAAATAGAAATAGGACAACAGTAATCCTGAATTATTGAATATTGAATCCCACTGTAAAAAAAAAAACATTAAAAAGATATGTTTTGAAATTTTACAAAGAAAGGTTGAACGGTCATTCAGCATTTACAGGTGTCTTAATTGCAATCTTTGTTTAGACTTTCCTTGTTGACTTGTTTTCGTCAAAACAACTATGTACCTCTCCGTTAATGCAATGTCATGAATGGGATTCGTATATAATTCTATTTTCATCCAAGCCTGAGATAAATTTTCAGCTGAAGGTCATTTTGAAGGAAACCTAACTGAAATCTGAATGACTTACTGGCAGTCTGGCTTCATATTTTGTCTTAATAAGGCTTAGGCAGAGCTCACTGACTGTGATGTCCTGCACATTAATGTGAATGAGTGCCAATTGTGTCTGAGTAAGAGCGATTGAGAGCGGCTCATGCATGGACTCTTTAGTGGAGCTTGCTGGGCTCAAAGCTCTGTGAACAGTCTTACTCTCTGTATGAATGTAATACACAGAGACGGACTTGTAAAACGCCCAGATCAGGCGATTTACACTTGATGTTTCTATCCTCACTGATTTAAAAAACAAAAACAAAAAAAGTGTTACTGTTTTGTCTTGAAAATTAAATTTTTTCCAGTTGGTTTCTTTGTATACAGTATTTACATTTTCTTGTAAGTATGTATTTCTGTGTGCGTACATAACATATATATGGGTATGCCGTGGCAGTCAGCTTCTCCTGTGTTTGTTTACACAACACACTACTTTTTTGCCACAGCTGTTGAACTGTAGGAAGAACCGTCCGTGCACCGGAATTCATTTCGTTAGATGGACAATGCGTCTCGTCTCTGTCAACAGAGACGAGATCTTCAGTAGTCTGACGTAGTCGCAGTCCTAACCCTTCCCTCCTCCTTACGATGCAGAGCAGGCATGCCCCATATTGAATGTTATTTTCAGTCGTATAAACCTTTTGAAGAGAAAGGCTTGTACAATAAAATGAATGTGATTCAATGTAATGTCAATATTAAAACTGGAACTGTAATGAAATGCTTGTGCTGATGAGTCATTTTAAGAGTCATATCAGGAAACAGTGTAGTGAATGAGATCTCGTGTCCTGTTTAATTCAAATAAGTGTATTCAGTCGTTATCGTCAAACGCTGTCGTATGTCATTAATAGAACAGCCATAACCATTTGAAACTTAACGCTTGTTAACTATAATTGTGCAGAAAACTTGACAGAAAGATTAGAAGGTTCATTTATTGGGTTTATTTATTTAATGTACAACATTTTTAGCTCTTACTTCACCCAGTGCTGTTGTCCGAGTCAATGCCTTTCCACACTTTTCCACTGCATGAAAACCACGTGATTTTTAGCACTGAAATGCATCACACCTTTGAAGTTTTCAGAGAGTTGTTGTTATTAAGATGTCACTACAGGATTAGTATCAGGTATCAGCCGATGCTCTGATTGGAGGTATCATACCAGTATCAGTATCATACCAAAAACCAGTGCAATGCCTGAAAAAATAAGGCATCTTCAGGCAGATCAATGTACAGTCATAAGTTCTTACTTTGTTGTAAAATAATTTTTTTTAAAACAGGCACAATTTGATAGAATTATAAATTGCTCCATGGCAAGGTTGCAGTGCAACATATACAATTTTCATAGAGTTAATAATTGCCTATATTGTTGCTTTAAGGTCTACCTTTTCATAATACGTAGCATTCTTGTGAGAAATAAGCACAGTGTGATATCTGTCCTCTTTAATAATAATTATCTGCCGAGCCTCTGCAGGCTCCAACCTTGAGATCTACCTTCCTGCAGGTTTCATCTCTAACCAAATTCTAACACACCTGTTTGATTTGATCAAGAACTTCTTAAGGACATGATTAGATGGTCATGTTGGCATGATTATGGTTAGTCTTAAAATAGATCTCCAAGAATAGGCCTGGTGACCACTGCTGTATGTAAACTGAGGCACTGATCTGAAGTGAGTATCTCACGGAGTTGTCGGATTACTGCTGGAAGTGCGGTGTTAATTTAATGCAGAACTGTTATGTTCCATTGAGACCATCTAACCAGACGGCACAGTAAGTCATAGCATACATATGCAACTGTGCTTTAATTTTTCTAGCCTTTTTTTGAAATGTTTTTAAACTTGGCTAGAGAAGACTTGAATTTAACATTTAATTCTCCGAAGGAGTCGTCTAAAATTGTGATCTTAACAATTCAACACATGTATATGTTACATTTGAAAGTTTATACATTTAAAGTTCTGGCTCCTGACACTAAGAGAGATTAAAAAACACTTCATGAATATATGGAATTTACTGCAATTTTTTAAAAACACTGTTTCAAGTTCAATCCTGTGCTTGGGTTACATTTCACATGTTCTACCTGTGTCTGAATCAGTTTCTCCAGATTCCTCTCACTCCCTGAAAACATGCCAGCAGGTAAATTGGAAAGGTGTTTGGCAAATTGCTCCTAGGTATGAGTGAGTGTGTGAATATGTGGACTGGTGTCTCATTCAGGGTGTAATCCCGCCTCACGCCCAGTGTTCCTGGGATAGCTCTGTATACACCGCAATTCACCATGACCCGGACATGAACCAGGATAAAGAGGCTTGTAAAGATTCATGACTGATCATTATTTGAGTGTAAAACGTTATGTAATAATTTCCAAAGCTGACATGTTATGACACATAATGATAGTTGAACCTGTTACTGCTTTACTAGTGGGGAAAATCTCATTACTTTTTCTAAACCCAGTGACGCAATTACTATCAGGTTCAGTATAAAAAAAACATGGACATTGATAAACATGCTTAAGCATTTAATTACACCACCTATGAATCAATGAAAAAAAGATTATTATAAGATACACAATTATGCCTTGGTGTAGTTTAATAATAATTTTCCTTTGTCAGAGAGTGTAGGTTTTCATAAATATGCATGAACATTTTCAGACATTTGCTTGAATACAGATGGTAATATGACCTCCGTATCCTCAGAAAGAGAACGAGGCACTGTAGGGAATTTTGTCCAATAAAACAAGTTGGCAGTTTGGAAATTATTACACACAAAGTTACAGTTTAATAATGTTAATTCTTTCATCTTTATTATCCTGATCCGGGTTGTGGTGGAGCCAGATCCTAATCCAGGAACACTGTGTGAGGTGGGACTACACCCTGAATGGGACATCCATCACAGGGTGCCTTGCACACATACATTCACACTCATTTACTTATACCTTGGGGCAATTTAATATAGCCAGTCTAACTGGCATGGTTTGAAAGGTGGTAGGAAAACAGACATTTTAATTTGAATAATTTAACTAATATTGCTTTTAGATATTATGAAATGCATGTCTAGTTCTGTCTTCAGCACTGTTTGGAGCATACAGTATATAAAATTAAAAATAGCTAAAATTAAAAAATTTAATAAAAAGAATAATTAAAATAAAAAACTGAATAATTAGTTTTGGTCCATAAAACTACACTGGTCTTTAGCGAGGGATTTATCAAATTTAATTAGACAGTAAAATGTTATGATGCATAGTATAGTGGAGATGTGTATGTGTGTAATTAAATATATATATACATAAAAAAATAAAAAATCAACAGTGGTACAGAACTGCACATACTCTCTGATGAAGTCTCTTTTTTGTGTCAGCCCCGAAAACAACTGGTGATCTTGAGCCATCACAAATAAACAGACCATAATTTCTATCTATTCACAGTGCCTAGTTATCACTAGTCAGCACATGATTACATGTTTTTTTTAATAAGTGATCTACACGCTAATGATTAATATATGTAGAGTTTGTATTTTTAGAGAAATATCCAGATGTAGCCAGAAAGAAAGAACTGCTTTTCCACTTGCAGGTGTTAGACTGGTAAATGCAATATTAGTTCATCCAGTGTCTGTTTGTTATTTAAGCTTTGTACACAACCGTTTAATAGTAAAAGCATCCCTCTGTCTGTGGATCTATTTACAATACACACACAAAAAAAAGAAAAAAAAAGACACTGTATAATTTCACTTATGTACAAGGATTAGTCTTGCTCATAATGAATAAAACAGACATAGAAGAGCGTACATAAGAATTTTACCCTCAAAAAACCTAATGCAACTCACACATTGCAAACATTACAAAATATTTTTTTATTGTTAAAAAAACCCAATACTGTACAAAATTATGTGTGAACTTCGACACATGTCAGTTAGGTAGAGTCACCCGGAGTATTTTGATCTCCTCCACAGGACGATCTTGACTGTTAGTCTCCACCATGCCGATTCGATTAAGAACGCTGATGCCTTGGCAAACTCTCCCAAATATACTGTGCTTGCCATCAAGCCACTGTGTGGGGGCCAGAGTCAAAAAGAACTGACTCCCGTTTGTGTCTGGGCCTGCGTTAGCCATAGCAAGGATTCCAGCACCTATATGAAAATAAAAAAATAAAACAAATACACACCACAAATCAGGCAGTGACCAATACTGCAGTCAAGTCAGTAAGACATGGCACGGGATTCATACGAGTGAGATTGTAACTAAAACTACAAATACTAATTCCTTCTGAAGTGCTATATGCAAAAAGAATTTCGTTTCTACTGTAACATGCATTCTTAGACCATGTCTTCTAATATGACAAATACTTTTAGCATAAGTGAGTTTCCTAAGCTATGGTTTTACCCACCTGTGAATTTCAGCTCTGGGTGAAGTTCGTCCTCAAACTGTTTTCCATATATACATGCACCACCACGGCCTGAGAGGACAATAAAAGATTTTTTCAATCTAATTTACCGTCCAATATTATCCGCTACAGTCTTAAACTCTGAATTTTAAGTTACACTGACAGCACAGAAACAAGCATGACTGTCAGAGCTGTAATGCAATGTGTTGAGCTATGGATGTTGTGCTTGTTAGCTCACAGTGCAGTGCTCACTTGAAGAATTCTGATCTGTAGGAAGATTATGTTTGTATACACAGTGTAATTGGCTTTTAGGAATTTGCTAAATTCAAATTGTAGCAAGATAATAGCTGAATTTATAAAAATTACAGCGTTCAAAAGTTTACTAACCCTTGATTCTTAATACTGTGTGTTGTTACCTGGATAATCCATGACTGTTTTTATGTTTTGTGATAGTTGTTCAGGAGTCCCTTGTTTGTCCTGAGCAGTTAAACTGCCCACTGTTCTTCAGAAAACATCTCAATCTCTCATTCTCTCTCTCTTTCATGCAATGACGACGACGACAACAACAACAGATGTTTGTACACTTAGTCAGGACTCACCAGTTCCTGTCGGGTCGCCTCCTTGCACCATGAAGTCTTTAATGATGCGATGAAACTTGGTGTTGTTGTAATATCCTCGTCTGCCCAGCTCGGCGAAGTTCTTGCAGGTTTTAGGTGCGTGTTTCCAGTACAACTCCAACACGATGGTTCCCATACTGAAGACCACAGCAGCACAATGACGTTTCAGATGCGTTTCTACCTTTCCCCCTTTTACATCGTACACAATGTCATCCTTTAACGCCATAGAAACCCTCACCATCTCTCTCCCAGCCCATAACCAGCTAAAACACGTACAGTAAGCAGGACATTAGCGCTACAGAAACTGAAACAGGACCAATATATAGGAGAAAAAGCGTATCCTGTATGCAGGCTAGCGTGAAGTTAATATGGTGTCCTTTAACTCATTCATTCGGAAATATAAACTGCTTCTACTTACGAGGTCTCGAGTGACACCGTAGCGGGCTGCCATGAGTCTGGTGGGATTCCTGACATTTCCTGGTGTTAACAGCTGAATATACGACAACGCGTTCTCAAAAATACACCGAATTAACCGCTAAATAATGCAACAAAACGTGCTACGGAAGTGATTTGGAGTACCGCTTTTTCTTTGCATATAAAGTTATGAAGAGAAGACTAATGTCCGTGTGCTGCCATCTAGTGGACCGGAAGAGAGACTGAAAGAACCACGCCCGCAGTGGAAGTTCGCCTGAGGCAAAACGAGAAACAAACAGAATGCTTTATCATGGGGGAAAAAATACCTAGGCATACTATTACACTCATCAGTGGTGGTTTTTTTTAAGGCAGTAAAAACACAATAACAATATCAAAAAGTTCGGAGAACAGAGGGAAAGAATAAATAAATAAAAAGTATTTAAAATATATAAAGTCATTCTATTAGTTCACAGCAAAATATTGTATTGCTTTTAAGTTTTTCTGATTGTGCAATGGGCTCAAAACTTTTAAGTTCACATTTGAAGACAAAAAAGAAAGTTTTTCACTTGAATATGGTACTTTGCTAATAAAAAGATCATATTTTTAAAGAAAAAGGTACCATTACTTTTTTCATATTCCAGAAAACCATCCATCCATTTTCTATGCCACTTATCCTACAGGGTCACGGGAACCTGGAGCCTATCCCAGGGAGCATGGGGCAGAAGGTGGGGTACACGCTGAACGGGGTGCCAATCCATTGCAATTCATACACTACGGACACTTTGGACATGCCAATCAGCCTACATTGCATGTCTTTGGTCTGGGGGAGGAAACCAGAGTACCCAGAGGAAATACCCGCAGCACAGGGAAAACATGCAAACTCCACACAGACAGGGCTGCGGCGGGAATCGAGCCCTCAATCCTGGAGGTGTGAGCCGTACATGCTAACCACTAAGATACCATGCGCCCAACTATTCCAGAAAACCAAAATTTCAATTTCCAAAAGTAAAACAAAATTGGGGTTCACATAACACTGAATGAATTCAAGAATGTCAGACCAGAATTTAACAGTGTGGGTACAGCACCAAAATAAATGTAAATAAGTTTTTGGTTTATCCAAGTAAAAATGATAATTTATGTTTATATCTTTTTTTTTTTTTTTTTTTTTTTTTAAAGTCTTTTAAGAACACAGTTATCAGGGTAAAATCTATGAGTTAGCTTAAATGATGCTTCTTTCACTTCATTACTTTATTAGGAATTTTGTGCGGTATAGACCATACCTTCTTCCAAGGAATATCGTTTACAATAACTTTACTTACTCACACAAGGAATGGAGACAAGCTCTATCTGAAACAAAACTGATTTTCTTGTTATTTTTGTATATAAAAGAAAGATGCTCTTGACCTATAAATGATCCACAGATGTTAACAAACGGAAAAGAAAGAGTCACAGGGCAAAACCCATTGAAAAGCATAAATCGCTGTGGTACTGCATCAGCCACAAGGGGAAACTCTTTTGGAGTAACAGGAATTCCATGTTTTAATTTTTTTTTAAATTCTGAATTGTTACAAATTGATCAATTTTGATTAAAAAGTTACGCTACAAAAATAATACAATTTCTAAAATAACTGCCAAAGAAAAGAGATTTGTTTTTATATAACAAGTCTTATTATTCCATATTAGATATGTGTGAGGTGTGAAATTGTGTTTAAAAATGAGGGACCATTCCAGTAGCATTTATTTATGGAAAAAGGGGTAAATTTATGGAAAAAGGGGTAAATCTGGGGCACACAGTCGCTTAGTGGTTAGCATGTTCGACTCACACCTCCACGGTCGGGGGTTCGATTCCCACTGTGGCCCTGTGTGTGCGGAGTTTGCATGTTCTCCCCGTGCTGTGGGGATGTGGGGTTTCCTCTGGGTACTCCGGTTTCCTCCACCAGTCCAAAGACATGCATGTTAAGTTGATTGGCATGTCCAAAGTGTCCGTAGTGTATGAATGGGTGTGTGAATGTGTGTGTGTGTGTGCCCTGCGATGGATTGGCACCCTGTCCAAGGTGTACCCTGCCTTGTGCCTGATGCTCCCTTGGATAGGCTCCAGGTTTCCCCATGACCCTGAAAAGGATAAAGTGGAACACATACATATAACATTTGATCAATTACTTTACAAATGTCAAGTGTTAGAAAATGGAGAGTTTTTGGTCAATTTACTTAGTTAGTGTTAGCTAGAATAGTTAGCTACAGTGTGTTTGCATAAGACATACATTTTAGCTTTATCATTAAGTAATCCTTTCTTTAAGGGAGAAATTAAAAATGTGTAGGTTTGCAAAAATGTCTACAAAAAACATACCATCTTCAATCATCTAAATTGAAATTATATCATCTCAAACTGAGGGCCACAAAAAAGGTTGTATCTCTAGCCTACTTTGTACTATGTAATTTTGTTAATGTATTAAATCTGCCTTTCATTCATTCATTCATGCACACTGTGAACAGTGTAAAGTGCACTTTCTCTACTTTTAAATAAGTTTATAGCAGTATTGGCTTTAGATCACTTCATATACAGACCCAGTACTTGGTTCAATCTATAACACTGAACATACAAATTGTTGAAAAGGTGGTCATCAACATTAAAGTTACCACTAGTGCTAGCCATTTCAGTCCAAAATGCTGCATGAATGTTTGAAGTTCACCATAGTATAACAGTAACAATAGCCACTTTTACTGCTGTAAAAGTGTGGTCAAAGTAGCTTTACACAGCAGCCCCCTACGTAGAAGATTGAGGACCAGATCGGATTTATTCAATTCAATTCAATTTTATTTGTATATCGCTTTTTTACAACGGTCACTGTCTCAATTTATGACTTCCACATAATCATTGGAGCAGCAGATTTCACTATTAGCCAGTGAAACTCATTTTTGTGCTAGGCAGTGTATTATAATAACAACTACACAAATTAGCTGGTTTAAGTTTTACTGTGTTATATTTAGCAATAAACTAGTTTATTTTACATCCTGTTGCCATTAATCACACTGGACTCACTAATGGGTTAGATTGTTACTAGTGAACTAAAAGGAGCCAAAATGCTTTTGCATTTTCACATTTTCTGTGAAAATGCAAAAGCAACTTGTCTACTATGCAACTGCAACCGAATTGTCAAACACAAATTGACCTAGAATGATCGCTGAATGGACATTAGACCCCTGCATATGGCCATGTTGATTCATCTAAAGGTTTATTTGAGGTTGTACTTTTCCATCAGACATAACAACAAAACTAACGGGTAACGGCTGTAGCATGTTTTCCTGCCAAGCAGGAACAGAATATGCTGATAGACACAGTATGACAGCCAAGTGACGGTTTCTCTTATAAACCAGTCTTACTTTGTCATGGGAAAAATTACCTTGTTTTGGGACCTCGGAAGATTTGCTTAATCAGGGAATGGCTTTATTAGGGTGTTTTCATTGGTAAGACTAAGTAGACCGCTACTTGCTCTGCATTTGCTGTTTAGACTTATTTATTTGGCAGACGCTTTAATCCAAGTTTACAACTAGGACACAATTTAGCATAGAGCTGAGCATTCAAGGGTTAATGGTCCTACTGAATGAAGGGAATGACAACTTAATGCCACTTAATTCCTTAATTTTTCAGCTTAATTTTTATACCACCCTTTGGTCCATTAAGCTCTCTGGCAGCAGTGCTGGGATGTGAACTGTGATTCCTCTATTACACTATTTAGAAACAATACATACAGGGCAGGTAATAGAAAATTAAAACGGCACACATTTATTTCATTTAAATGAAATAACATTTATTGCATATACTAATGACACAGGATTTGCATGAATTCAAATAATTTGTTAATGACACTAAACATAAAAATATCAGATCAGCAGATGAACAGGAGCTATAATGTTAACATGCATATATAAAAAGGTTTCCTGTACTGACTAAGAAGGAAGGTTATGATGATCAACTCCCTTGTGATTGGCAGCATTACCAGGCAGTATTAGAGATAGTACAAGCGTCTAAACATGCCTGGTAAGACGCAAATCAGAGGATTTTATAGAGGCACACAGGAGGAGTGAAGAGCCAGGAGAAGAATCAGGTTTTGTGGTGAAGCTGCACAGGGAGACAGAGACAGAATTAGATGTGGCAGATAAAGCATATAAAGGCAGCATTATTACAATGAGGGATAGAAAAGATTCATGGGAGCTTTATAAACATGAATAGAACAGTAGAAGTGCTGCTGCTGGGGGGGGGGGGGGGGGATAAAGTAACGAAAGGTTTGGTTACAGTACACTTTAAGAGCAGGCCCTTGGCAAACATTACCTTGAACATGACATGGTTGTTAAATGCTTTTATGTGGCACCTGTCCGTTGTAAATTTGAATAGCATATGCAGAATTATTTAGACCTATGGTTTTCCCCGTTTGTGAGTGTGCAGTGGGAAAGAACATATGTTGTGAATGCATTACATGTACGCTACTTAATTAAACCTAACTACACGTGTTATCAGATAATGCAGAAGTTAATGCTGAGCATATATAACAATGTGCTATAAACTGGGTTATACATCTTTTCAGTGACAGTAATAACTTCCTTTTCCTTTATGACAGAATAAAAAAGGAACCCTTTTTCTCACACACATCTCATGTGTCACCAACATAATAAGCCATAGAGGTGGGGTTTAAAGAACCAATCACAGGTTGACAGAGCACACTAGTAGGTATGTGTTTGGGGTGGGGGTCCTTCCAACAGAACCTCTGAAACAATCATTCAATATATCAGTGCAACAGGGCTGCAAAAACTAGTTGTGAATTTTAAATCTCATCACAATAAAGTAAAATGAAAACACCCAGTCTCATCTTTAACAGGACATTTTTCTTTTCTAATATTCATACTGTCAAGGAATTTGCTTTATCTTTGGCTATTTTAGGAGGTGTTGTGTATATATTGTGCAACAGTGACTCATCTCATTAATTGCCTTTTTGCAAAAATGATATATTTATAACTGATTACATATGGCACATATTGTTTTTAGCTGCTGAGTCAGTTTTCAGTCATAGAATGTCTATCCTGAAATGTTTATATAATAAATGATAAACTTCTTCACAATGGATGATAATCATGTTTCTTGCTCTCAGTGTGCATCATTACCAGACAGTGTTAGAACACCAATGATCAGCCCAGCACTCTCAGGTAAGATGTGCCCTAAGAGCAGAGTTAAAATAATAATAATAATAATAATAATAATAATAATAATCATCATGGGTATATAACATCACTGCATTTCCATAGAGTTTATCGAGTAGAGGGCCATCTGCATCATTACCAGGCAGTATTAGAGAAATCTATGACATCCAAAACTGCCTCGTAAGATGGAGATGACCATCCTTGTTATCATCTTGCTGTTCTCTTGCTGGTCTCTGATAAATCACTGGGCTTAGGGAGTGTATAAAAATTACCAATCCTAAATCCATCACTATGCACATAGAATGTGTAAATAAAAGGAGTATCCCATGGTCACTATAACCAATATACCACACTGCAATGCATTTATGTGCTTGTTAAATATCCATCCAGGCTCGGACTGCTCACTCATTTTTATTTCAAATTGCTCAATATTTTTATCATAATATATGATAAAATATTTTATACAATTTCTGTTTTCATTTTAATTTTGAAGCTGTTGAAAATCAGTGATTAAGGCAAAAATGCTTTCCCATTACCAAAAAAACTAAACAAAAAAAACCCCCAAACAAACAAAAAATTAAAATCATAAACTTCCACTTAAATTTCAGATTTCTAGTTTTGCATTTCTCATCCTTTCCTGCCTGTAGTATTAATGACTTCCCATTATTTGCACTTGTGTAAAATACCATGTAGTGGTGTTTATAAGATCACACCAGCTCATTTCCCAAAGTTACCCCTGACTAATTAACGCTCTGAAGTATCCCAAAAGCATTGTCACCTCAGACTAATCACCAGGGAGAGTCTAAGCTCGGGAGAGCCTCGCTGGTTGCACCTTCATCAAAACAAACCCGTGTCTGTGGCATGCAACACAGCGTTTACAGCAGGCCACTGAAGTGGCAATGGAGGTGCTTAGTCATGCTTATTAAAATGGCACCTTGGTCATCTGCACCTGAGACTGCACCTGATTGACTTCTCATCTGAATGACACATGAAACCAAACTTAATCTGCACCAAACACAGTTAACTAAGAAATACTAATCCAAATGAAAGACTACATATTTGGCATGCATTCATTTGAATTATATGCACATATACATATATATTCACACACACACACGCACACACACACACACGCACACACACACACACACACACATACATACATACATACATACATACATACATACATACATACATACATACATATATATATATATATAAATAATACACATACATTATTTATTTATTTATATATATAAAGAATATACATCGTGAATCTCTAATTTTGTGTCTCGTTTACTTAAAAGTGCTTACTATATGACAGTCATTTACTGAGCGACTTAACTAATTCTAATAATAAAACATGACAGAATAAGCAAGCGTTTGTAGTTCTTTTTAAAGAGCGAAGACACAAAAACACATCAAACATTAGGGACACGGTATGTCCAGAACAAAAAAGTAATATAAACTGAACACACTACCACATGTTTTAGAGCTTTGTATGTCTATCCTAATAAAATGTACAGGCATTATAACATTACATTATGATATACATGCCACCTATTTCCCGTTTAGTATCTAAACAAATACGTTCTCATTATCTTTGTTTGTTTTGAACTGACCCAACAGGTTTGTCAGGTCACGGGGGTTATAGTTAATCTGTTAAGCATCTATATTTCTGTCTACTTTGCATCTATTAAGCAAGATCATTTATTTTTAAGTACATTTTTAAACAATAGTAGAAATGAATTGTATGTAAGTTACCACTTTGATTCTTGAGGTGGTCAGTCAAGATGCCGCCGTGAACAAGAAATGCCATTGTGTCGCCTTGCTGTGCCCATTTAACCAAAGGAGTTTACTTCCTGCTCTTTCTATTTGCCGAAGGGCCAACTGCTCCTTCCATATTAATTGAATGTTCACCAGCCTGTTTGAGGAGAGCTGTTGGTGCAACAAATCAGCAGAACAATAGAAGTGGAATCTCAAGCACTACGAGAAACACAATCTCCTTAAACTCCTGAAGCGAAGAAACTGCGTCTACAAAAAGATCTGGGTCTTCAGGTACACCTTGGAGCCCTGCCCAGGTGTCGTTTTCATACTCTGGCCAATGGCTAAGCTCCATGCATACACAGGTGTGTTTTGTGCCCTGTGATTCGTCAGGTTACCAGAGAAGTCCACTGGGGTGGATGAGGTAAGCTTTAAGAAACCACACCTCTTAATCACTCTCTCAAACTCAAGCAACAACATATCCGAATGCAAAAGTCTGGGATTTGACTTCCAAATCCTGTGTATGTGCTCTTTAAATGTTCTGGAGGAAGTGCATTTGAATAAAAAAATCAACTTCCAACAGACTGTAGAAATGTAAACGACTGCAATGAAAGAACAATAAAAGAAAAGACATTAATACTAAACCCCAGCTCATAAAATTGTGACTTTGTCTTTGTTCCCAGTTTATTATGCAACAATGAATTTATTCTAAAGAAGAATATCTCCCTTGTTTTAAAATAGCAGGTTTGACCTGAATTGCATTTGACCTGAAATGCATTTTATTTTACAGTGAGGTTCAGATTTAAGCCCATAATATAAAAATACATGGTCAACCCCCACCCTCCCAAAAATATTTATGAATATATTGCTTGAAATTTTGCTCATCTAATGGAGTGAAGCACAGTATGCAGACATTTGCTGTGATTGTTCATGCATTTAGATATATTTTGTATTTAGTGAAGTTATGAATTTAGATACTACATTTCTAGGTTTCTTTTATTATAGGACATGTGTTGGTACATTCATGAGGCTTGAGGCAACATTATATTATGTCTGTCAGAATTCACTAAGCCCATATCATTTCTGTCGATCTATTCACACAACCAAGTAAGTTGCTTTGCAGAAATGAACAATTGTTCCATTTATATGTTGAAGTGAGATGTATTTTCCAGAATCATATGTTTTGTTAACTGGATGGACAATCTGAGTTTCCACTAGTAGGGACTTTACCTAGAGACAAACTTCAGGTCTGTAACTCAGGAGACAGCTCCCTGCCTCTCCTTCCTCCTCTAATGAGCTCCCAGATGTCAGTTTCAGTGGCAGGAGGGAGGTGGAACACTGGGATCAGCTGGCTATCGAAAGTGGCCTCCTGAGGGCTCATGCAAAGGAGGAACAACAAAACAAGCTGCAGCACCATTTAATCCACACGCGCACATACACATACATGGAGTGTGTGTGTGTGTGTGTGTGTGTGTGTGTGTGAGAGAGAGAGAGAGAGAGAGAGAGAGAGAGAGAGGGAGAGAGAATGAATTTATGGGGAGACTTGACCTGGGGGATTCTTGATCTAAGAGAGTTGTCCGGATTCTCTTTCTCACAAACACACCACTGTCCCTCAGTTTGTTTCATCATTTTCTCCTCTGGGTAGCCATATGGAAAAATGTGTGGTGTGATCTGTGATGAAAAATAAACACATGCAGTTATCAGGGAAACAGAAATGTTTGTTGACCCTGGATACTGTAACATTTACTAAGTGACAAATCAGTATCTTATTGTTTTTACTACTTTTATACTTTTCTATGTGACGGAGAGAGAATCCCCCCACCCCCCATTTCTAACTTCTTTTGTGGTTAAATAACAGTAAAAGAAACTGTTTGTCTTTAAACAAAGCAGCCCCTATCCTTTTATTCACTTGGCCTTACATGCCCTTGGCATGTTTTTCCAATTCAGACAGGGCTTCAGATCTTGTGTGATCTCGTGTCTCTCTGTTTGTCTATCTAGGTAATTAGTTATGCCAGTAAGGCATCATAATAATCAGTGACATAATCAGTGAACACTGATGACAAACACTACATTATATAGCAGCTGCTAGTGATATGTAGTTTCTCATGATACGTTTGTGTTTGATGTGCACTCACAATGAAAACACATGAGTCAGTGTTTAACGGCAGTGATATTACTGGGGTGATATTGTGATAATTCCACTGCACACACTGAATCCAGCAGATCTGTCCACCGAACTCATATTTTGATGTAGTGGGGCATGAAATTCTACAATAAATTGTACAATAAATTCTACTCAGCTAACATTCACCCCTGTGTGTGTGTGTGTGTGTGTGTGTGTGTGTGTGTGTGTGTGTGTGTGTGTGTTGTGTGTGTGTGTGTGTGTGTGAAGAAACCAAGAAGTAATTGCAGAGTACTTCAGTAATAATTGTAGATTTCCAGAGAAACAGAATGTTTCATTCATCAACTGTGCCAGAAAAGCACTTCTAAGGCTGTAGGAGGTGAAACCTCCTCTTTGATATTTATTACTATTTTTTTTTTTTCATGTAATAGATGTTGCCAAAACACAACACTCATTCCACTGGTTTCCAAATTTATGAGAGTGTAGATGAGTTCTTCTGTGTGTCCACCCACTCAACGTTTTGTCCACACCCCCCCCAAACACACACATTCAAAGTCAGCTAGAGGTCAGACACCATAGTTCTTCTCTTGCGAGCAGTACAAGATTGTCCCACAATCAACTCCCTGACCACATCACTACATTTACACATTCTCAACCAATGTTTAGGCTTTCAGAAATATGGAAAAACTACTGGAAGACAGGTAACTCCAAGCATGTTATCAGGATAGCTGCTTCAGAGAGTGAAGCCAATAATATAGACAGTAAAACATCCTTGGGCTAAGGGGTGTGTGTGCACTGCCCACTTCATCAAACACACACCTACATTGTTAGTTTACCATGCAGGTGTACAATTAGAGACTAGACTTTTTGTCCCCTTCATTAGTGACAGTTTTTGACCACAGAAAACTATTGGCTTGATATTGTATTTTTAACCCAATTACTTTTGAGGTCTTTCTCAATAATGCTACTAGGCCTAATACACTCATACCAGCACCATACCCACTATCATATCAGTGTTACTGTTGGGTGAGACATGGGAACATGGGAATAGCTGAGGGGTGTCCAGAAGTTTCCTGTCGCACCCTACCATGAAGAATGGCCACCCCTCTGGCCACCCCAGTAAGACATTATTATCCATCCCTTTTCTTTACTGCTTATCCTACACAGGGTTGCAGAGAACCTGGAGCCTATACCAGGGAACTCAGGGCATGAGGTGGGGGACACCCTGGATGGGGTGCCAACCCATCGCAGGGCACAATCGCGCACACACACCCATTCACACACTATGGACAATTAGAAAATGCTAATCAGCCTTCAATGCATGTCTTTGTCTCCAGGAAACTGGAGTACGCGGAGGAAGCATGGGGAGCCCCCGAAGAATGGGGAGAACATGCAAACTCTACGCATGCAGGCCAGAGGTGGGATTCAAACCCCCAACCCTGAAGTTGCGAGGCAAACATGCTAACCACTAAGCCACCATTCCCCCCAGAATATTATTATTATTATTATTATTATTATTATCATCATCATCACCATCTTCATCATCATCATCATCAGCAGCAGCAGCAGCACCATCATCATCATCATTATTATTATTATTATTATTAGTCAGTACGGTAAACAATGTCAGATGAAGCAAAACTGTGTGACTTGGTAAATTTCGCTGTGATAAGCTAGTTCAAATAATAACAGAATGCCCACTACAACATCTCTGGGAAATTTGAAAACCATTTAGCCAGTATCTGACTAACTAGCTAACACAGACATGAACTATTCTTTGGCCTTGCAAACCAGAACAAACAAACAAACAAACAGGTGAGAAAACACTGGTCAAACTATTTTATATTAATGATATAAATTTTTTGGAGGCCTAGGATTGTATTTCTTCATATCCTTATTAGTATACATCATAACGTGCATCATAAGATTTTGATATTATTTTGTAACTTGCTAGACGACAAACAAATATTGCTTAGGTGTGTGCTATGCAGATCTGACTCAGACTGAACACAGATAGGAGTAGCCACATTGGCATTTTTTATTCGATAAATATTTTGTCCCCCTCCAGATTGTGACCCCAGTAAAGTCATCTGGTCTACCCTGGCCAACCAAATGTAAAAGGTGTGGCACTGCTCCTGGACTACAATATTCCACCAATCAAAATATCTGCTCAGTCAGTGGTTGTACTAAATGTTTGTCTCTTTCCACTAATGCACAGGTTCCCAACCCTGGTCATCGAGTACCCCCTGCCCTGCAGGTTGCAGTTCTTTCCTGTGCTCTATCACACCCACTTCAATTGAGGAGGTTGATTAGCTGGGAACAGGAAAAACAATAAAATATACAGGGCAGGGGGTTCTCCAGGAGCAGGGTTGGGAACCTGTGCACTAACGGATAGGGTAGAGGTGGAGTGATAAACTGTGCACAGCAGCAGATGGGCTACAGTATTTTTATACTTAAAAAGTGCAGGTATGGTAGGGGTAAGTGAAAAAGTGATCACTGCGTGCTGATACATATATACACTGCTCTCACTGTACACTGAAGACACACCAGAAGAGTAGTGAATTTAATCAGCAGATGGCGACATGCTCTGTGTCTATACTGTATATTGTCTTGTCGAAGACACTAGACGAATCCCTCAATTCTGATTGTCCTCCACGCGTATTTCGGTAAAATCCCACCTCCTGCACGAGGATTGGCTAATTCTTTATACACTCATCTCGCTGATTGGACAATTTCAGTGTGACTGCTGGTGAATATCAGCTAGTAGCCAATCCTGTGCGGAGGGAAAACGCTTGACGGTGGTAATAAGGCACACAGGCTCATTCAGCCAGATAACTCCTCGTCTTTCAGCGCTTCTTCACTGCGTGTCTATCCTCAAGGTAAACAGCATTTTATGAAGCATTTCATTGTTTTCTCCCCACAATAAAGTGCATATTCAGCTGCATCCGTTATCCTTGTTAAAATTCAATGTGGTAGTGTTTTCTCTAAACGGTAGCTGTGAGTCAGAGAGTTAATTGGATGCCAAATTATGGCTGTCTTTTTTAAAAAAATTTATTATTATTTTTTTTTATAAACGTGATGTTAGTAATGTTATAATGATTAGCAGCATGTAAGGTCGGCGTTGTGGCTCAGTGTGACACAGCAGATCATGGAGTCTGAAACAGACTGCACTGACGGTTTTTTGTTTGTTTGTTTGTTTGTTTGTTTGTTTGTTTTAAATCGCTCTTTTGGTCGTTTATATCACACAGTACCTAGCAGAGAAAGTGTTGCTTCATTGGTTGATGAGCAAGGCATGTGTTGGACGATTAAAGTGGACTACTCATCAGCAAGACAGAAATGATGCGCAGAAATTCCGGCTCTTTTCAGTGATTCGGATCATTTGGCTCAGCTCACAAACCGACTCCGAACCGACTCTTTCAGCTCATTGTCATTTTCTTTCTTAATCTGACTAGTGGTTGCTCTTCCTTGCCTTATTATAGCTGAAATTGTTTGAATGAAATATGCTCTCTATTTGACTTAACAGTTCTTTGCATTGTATTTATTTAAAAATATAACAATTTTTTTTTTAATCATTGTTTAACTAGCAAAACCCTACAAATGTGCTTTGACAAGTACAGTAAACATCCCTGCATGGTGACTGTGCCTGCTGTGTCTTTCTTTAAGAAGATTTATTTCCATTTATCCTGCTAATGGATCCTGATAACCCTGATACACTTGATTACATCTTCAGCAATCTGCAGCGCAGCAGATCCTCACTGTTCTGCTGCGTCATGCACACACAGACTTAAACAGATGCTGACGTGAGGATTCAGTGGCTGTATTTTTATTAAATTACTGCAAGACTAATGACTCGTATATGTGAGTCAGTGCTCCACGTTCACCTAAAATAGCTGACTTGTTCTCCATGTCATTGCTAAATCTAATTAGGGCCCTTAATCCTGTGCTTTGGATTCAGTGAGAAAATGTTAGCTCCATTTTTGAAATCAGTCACTGGTTAAAACATTTGCAAGTTCATCCACATTTAGTTTTAAAGTTGTATATTTTAAAATTGATTGGTTATCGATTAAAATGGTAATACTTGTTTTCAATATTGGTATCGCCAAAGTTATGTTTTCAGTGTTTTGTTGTTTCTGTCTTGGCATCAAATAATGTTCGAAATCACTTCGATTCTCTTCTGATAAATAAAAAATAAACCCAACTGGAAACGAAATCTGTTTTGCTTTATTGATAAGAAACTGCTGTGAATGAAGGAAACCATTTTCTGTTTTATTTAAAAGGAACTGTGTTACATTGTCAATTTTATTATTAACACTGGAATGTGTGTTTACATTTCCATCCATTATAGTACAATAAACTATAGTTTATGTACTGTTAATATAAACCAGTGGTGGGGGATCACTGCTCTTGCCCAGTTTAACCACTGTGTATGTTACGTTTGAGGAGTTAATCTAGCTAAGCTAAAATCCTGCTAAAGCGATGAGTCTTATAAAGCACACGAACAAGTTCTGCACATTGTTACCTTCTACTTTAATGAAGAAGTTGTTCTCACAAAAATTACATGTGTTCAAGCTTTAAGTCATTGTATTTTCACTTGGCTAACACTTTACATATACTTTATGAACACTGTATATAAACCATTTGAGAAATGTTAATTTGTGTATAAATTTCCTTTTTACTATCTTGTTACTCTTCAGCAACATGTCCATCGTGAAGATTCATGCTCGGGAGATTTTTGATTCCAGAGGGAACCCGACAGTAGAAGTGGACCTTTACACAGACAAAGGCAAGTCTTCATTATTCTCAAGAGAGTATGACAGTTCAGAGCTAAGATTAACTTTTGTTCACAAATTTGTATTAATGTTCTCAAGCAAACCTCAGATAGTTTTACGTTTCTGAATACAGGACTATATTGTTCGATTATCTTTATTCATATTGTTGTCTCTTAGCTCATATTGATGCCTTTCATTGACTTTGATTATCTCTGCAGGTCTGTTTCGAGCTGCTGTTCCTAGTGGAGCGTCCACTGGCATCTATGAAGCGCTGGAGTTAAGGGACAATGATAAATCATGCTATATGGGGAAAGGTGTGTGTGAGTGAGTGAGTGAACGAGCACAGGCATGTTAATTAATAAATAAGATTCTTTAAGTTGTGGTATTATGGGGCCACATCTCCTTTATTTCCATAAAATAAAAGCTGAAATCTATCAGCATTCTCCACTGAAGCTGTACCTTAGCCTCTACAGTAGGTGATTTCCTCTAGGTATTTAGCATCTAAAGAAGCTAGGGGAAAAAGTTAATTGATTAGCAAGATTAAATTGTAATGTATAGGATTTCACCTCCAAGTCTCATATACGTCAAGTTACTAAAGAAGGCCTTTATTTATTTATTTATTTATTTTATAAATCTGTGTTCTCAAATTATATATAAAAAACTTGTATATAAAAAATTTCCCCCCCAAGAAATCATATTTTTAAAAAGGGTGATGCAGTGTGTAGCATTGTTGCCTCACTGCTCTCAGGTCCTCAGTTTGATCTCGAGTTTGTCATTGATCCTGAGACTATATGGTTTTCCTTACATCTCTCAAAACGTGGTGTGAATGAGCGTGTAAATGTGTGTTTGCATGTTGCCCAGTGATTGACTGGTCTCCCATCATGGACAAATTCCCATCACTCACCCAGTGTTCCTGGTCTAGACACAACAGTTACTAAAGATGAATGCATGAATTAATATTTCTGAAAAATATCATTTACACCCTTATAAATCACAAGTGTGCAACTTTGTGTACATAGAACATCTACATGTGGAGTACATTTCTGCTGTTTTTGTTCTGTTCCCTTATGCAGCCTTTATATCTAATAAATTGTAAATGAGGGCCCATTAGTGGTACTTATTTGGTATTATCAGGTAACTTTTTTTATTTATTTATTTATTTATTTAAAAAAAATTTTAATAAGAGTTGATTGGATGATGAATGATCTGATAATAGCATGCTGAATAAAAACAACGGGGCTGATCAATTTGAGTTTATGTTCAGAAAACTGAACAGAATTCCTGCTTGCTGAGCAGTCCTTGGTTACGCATGATGATCATTCATGTGTGAATGACTTTAATGATACTGGTATTTGGCTGAAATTTTTAATTGCATCACCAGCAATAGCTGGAATGAAGGTGACTGGAATGGGGGTATTTGAGAATTTGATCACTGCTTTGTGTTCACTAATTGAGCCCAATGCATGCAAGATCAAAGGGTTTGTACTGGAATGTGTATTTATTGTGCTATCTTGTTTAATGCTGCTTTTAATGTACTGCAGGTGTCTCAAAGGCTGTTCAGCATGTCAATCAAATAATTGCACCTGCACTGATCGAACAGGTTTGAAGTGTTTTCAAATAGTTTTACCAAATGAAATCGCAAACTTTTCATTATTGCGCATAAAATTAACTGGGTTTAATTTTCTAGGGAATCTCTGTAGTTGAGCAAGAGAAGCTTGACCAGTTCATGCTGGAGTTGGATGGCACTGATAACAAGTGTAAGTTGTTATAATAATACACCCACTGTTCACTCATTTATGGGATGGATTATTAGTCTTATTTTTTTTTTCCTTTTCATACTTGGCTTATTTGCATGAACAACACTTTAAGAACATAGGGGGGAAAAAAGTGCAATCGCATTGATCTTGCTGAACGGATGAGTTCTACAAAAATTAGTTTGGACACTGAAATGAATTGTTTTTTTTGGATGAGCTACTATTAATTTATTTAAAATAATTTATTTATCTAATAATTTGTGTCCTATCCATTCACGTTTTAGCTCAGTTTGGAGCTAATGCCATCCTGGGTGTATCCCTGGCTGTGTGCAAGGCAGGAGCTGGAGAGAAAGGTGTCCCTTTGTATCAACATATTGCTGATCTTGCAGGCAACCCAGAGGTCATCCTGCCAGTGCCGGTGAGTAGCAGAGAAATTAAAATTGAACAAACTACAATGAATTAAAGGAATACTTCAGCCTTTTTTTTGAGGGAGGTGGTGATGAGTACTGACCAATTTCACTGTTTCTCTGCATGAATAAAGCATACAAATAACCAATAAAACATGCTAATAATGGAAGTATAAGGGCGGTTGATTTAAAATAAGCAATTATATAATATTAACTTAAAACTACAAAAATGTAAATTTTAGTCACTTGTGCTTTCTGGTATCCATGCACAATCAAACAGGAGCTGAAATCCTTCCATACTTGCATTGATACAGATTACACCTGGAACACCTAACAAGAAATTCTTCTAGTAGTTGTCCCATGTCTAAAACAAGGTTTTACAGATTTATAGCTTAATTTGCAAATACTTTTGACTGAAGAATTTACAGTATGTGCAGCTTAGTGGTGCAGAAGGTAATATGATTCCACAGATCCAGGGTCCTCAATTTCTCATGGTTTCCCTATTGGCCATGTGGGATTTCTCCAGGTTCACCAGTTTCCTCCCATCTCCCAAAAACATGCCGGTAGCTAGACTGGCTATGCAAATTTTCCCTTTGGTGTATTTCTTCCTCATGCCCAGTGCTCCCAGGATAGTTCCCAGATCCACTGCAACCTTGACCAGTAACCGTAAAGTGGCTACTGATGATGGATGGCTGATTAAATGAATTTATTATTTGAAGTGTCTGTGTTTTTTGCATTTATTAACTTTTCAAACAAATATCCTTAAACATCCATTATAAACGTATATTTAGGGTGTTTTCACACCTAGTATGTTTGAGCCCTCCAAATGCTCTCAGAGCAGTTCAGCCTGTATATGTGAACAAATAAAGTGATCTCAGACCCCCTCTAAAAGGACCCAAAAGCGAACCGTACTCGGACCACCTGCGGAGGTCCATTTGTGGTTCGATTTCTTCGATATGTGAAGGCAATGAGGTCCCGATTCACTTTGCCTTTTGTTTCGACATGTGTTCCTGGAGGCTTGCCGTACCTGCAGCCATGTTCAGTCACTGCTGAAAACAACACAACTTTTCACCATGTCAGGTTGTAGGGTTATGTGTGCCTGAGGAGGAGAGCTGTGCATTTCTTGAAATTTGGTAAGAGGATTGCGTTAAATGGCAATATCAACACAGAAGAGCATAAGAGTTTCTTTTGTTTTCTTAAAAAATTAAGGAAAGAGGCTATAACAGAACAGCACTACAATGCAGAGTTAAAAAAAAAAAAAAAACAGGTCGGAAGTCCATAAGCACCTGTGACAAAATGTGTCGAAGTGGTGAGTCCACTGAAATTGAGGATCACTGTCCCTTCTATGGTGACTTGGATGAAATTTTCTGTGCAAGCTGGGGTCTGAGTTCTTATGAAATTGTGTTTTGTGGACACGAACGGGTCTGAGATCACCTCATTGCTGAAGAGGACCACTATATTGTGAACTGCAGTCACTTCTGGCTGGTTCCCTTTCTGATTCACTTTAAGTGAACTGGGTTTGGCTCTTTTAAAATAAATGTGAAAACACCCTTAGATTAAACAGATATAAAATATATCTAAATTTTTTCCTCAGTACAGAGAAATGTCTCGGTTCTTGTCCACTCTGTTACTTATTTCCTTATAAAGTTGCAAATTTGATGTTGGTTGATTGGTGAGCACTATTGAATGCAGACATTTGAGAAACATTTACATATATTGCCTGTTTTTCTTCAAGGCTTTTAATGTGATAAATGGTGGCTCCCATGCGGGCAATAAGCTGGCGATGCAGGAGTTCATGATCCTGCCAGTGGGAGCAAATAGCTTTAAGGAGGCCATGCGCATCGGGGCTGAGGTCTACCACAACCTGAAAAACGTCATTAAGGAGAAGTATGGCAAGGATGCCACCAATGTAGGCGATGAGGGTGGATTTGCTCCAAATATCCTGGAGAATAAGGAAGGTAGTAAAGTGACGAAATAGTTGTAGTAACCCTGTGAATGATGTACATATAAAGCTGCTGAATGTTAACTGTAATATTTGTGTCTGCCAAAGCTCTGGAGCTGCTAAAGCTTGCTATCAGCAAAGCAGGTTACTCGGATGAAGTTGTTATTGGCATGGATGTGGCAGCATCAGAATTTTACCGGGATGGAAAATATGATCTGGATTTCAAGTCACCTGATGACCCCAGTCGTTACATCACCTCTGATGAACTTGCTGAACTGTACAAGAGCTTTGTGCAGGATTACCCTGGTACCACCTGTTTTTAGTCTGTAGAACTCTGAGCCCTGATTTGTTCTGTTTTGCTCGTTAAAATATAAGCTTTACGTTTTATTAATTTCACATTAACTATATGACAACAATGTAGTAATGTTAGTGTTTTTACCCTTTGCTCACTAGTTCAGTTATTTCTAATTTTTTGTCCCTATATTGAAGTGGTGTCCATCGAGGACCCATTTGACCAGGACGACTGGCAGGCCTGGGCCAGCTTTACAGGCACTACAGACATTCAGGTAGTTGGGGACGACCTGACCGTGACTAACCCCAAACGCATTTCCAAAGCAGTGGAGGAGAAGGCCTGCAACTGTCTGCTGCTCAAAGTGAACCAGATTGGCTCTGTAACTGAGTCCCTGCAGGCGTGAGTTCACAATTCACTCATTGCATTCATTGGGTTGCAAGAAAATGGCATTGGCATCCTACTTTTTTCTGTATAGGTTACAAAAGACACATTGATTCTTTTTACATACTATTCTGTGACTCATGACCACTAAAATAAGCATGCATATGGAGACTGTGAGAAGAAGCTGGAAGTGGTAGATGTTAAAAATGATAAATCTTGCAATGTTGTACAGGTGAACATGTCTTTGATCCAAATATCCTGTTTAGTATTAAAATGGCCATGGAATACCAATAATTAGTTTTGCATTTTTGAAAGTTGTGATTTACTTAAATTACTATTTCTGTAATCAGTTGATTTTTAAATCATTATATAGATTAGGCATGTGCAATTATGAGTGACTGAGTCATTTCGCTGACCCTTTGACCTATTGTTTCTTTGCAGATGTAAGCTGGCTCAGTCCAATGGCTGGGGTGTGATGGTGAGCCACCGCTCAGGAGAGACTGAGGACACTTTCATCGCTGACCTGGTGGTTGGCCTGTGCACTGGACAGGTACATAGTGTTTTAACCTTTTATTTAGATGCAATTAGAGAGGAAATGTGGGTGCAATAGCCATTTTACAAGATTTGTGTGGGATTTACAAAGACCACTCAAACTATTGACTTGGTGATAAAACTGCAGCTGTTTGTATGTTGTTCAACTTTCTGCACTTCTTTTAGATATGTTCTTCAGTTGATTTAAAAGCGGTGTATAATTTACCGTATTTATATTCTGTTTATAGATCAAAACAGGAGCACCCTGTCGTTCTGAACGCCTGGCCAAATACAACCAGATCCTCAGGTGTCTGTCTTTGTCATATTACTACAGTTACCTGCACAAAGTCCTGCTTGTTATCATGACAGAAATGGCTGTCTGTAGCATAGTAATTTGAATATAAAATAAAGCCCCTGGAGTGAAGACTTTTCTTCTTTCTATGAACACCATTAAAATATTCAGTTGTTTGCATTTGCAAATCCAAAGTGACTGACAGTTGGGATGGGATACAACTGAGCAGTTGAAGGTTAACAGTTTTGCTCATGGTCCCAACAGTGCTGTTTGAACTCTCAATAATCCGATCGGTAGCCCAAAGCCTTAACTGCTCAGCTACCACTTCCCCAGTATGTCACTTGTTGTCTGATACTGTAGTCAGCTGTCCATTTTGTAATTGTTTTTTTTCTTTTTCTTTTCCCCCCTCTCTCCACAGAATTGAAGAGGAGCTGGGTGATAAGGCTCATTTTGCAGGGAGGAAGTTCAGGAACCCACTGAACTGAGTCAGAGCTACTGACTACACTATATATATATATATATATATATATATATATATATATATATATATATATATATATATATATATATATATATATATATATATATATATATATATATATATATATATATATATAGAAAATTAGTAATTATTATAGAAAATTAGAAATTATTATAATTATTATAGAAATCTAGAAAATTAAAGTGTATCTATAGAAATCTGTACTGTATCACTGACAAGGGTGGATATATGAAATATTTCAGAATGGATAAACAGATCTGCAGTATTTGTTTGTTGGTAAAATACTAATGCTGTGAAATTAATTACTAACTTACCAAGAATTGTATTTATAAAAAGCCAATTATGTCTGGTTTTAGAGCATCTTGTGTTTCCAGCAGATTAAAAATAAACATGACCTCAAAAACCTTTTTTTCCCCAACATGTGATTATTTTTTATTATTAAGTAAAATTAATTTATTACAAATTATTCATTTATTCTTTTATAATGACAAAGAATTCCTGTCACCGAATCATCCTTTTCACATGTCCTTGCAATCTTAAGATGCAAGATAAGACGGACTTTTATTAATCGTGCATGGGGGGTAATAAAAGTAGGGCAGAAGCAGGAGAGACAAGATTAGTAGGGCAGAAAAGGAAATCTAATCATGACAGTATAAATTTGCATCTACTCGAGTGTGTTAATAACGTTTGTTGTAGCCTACATAATTTCTATGTATTTCTACACAGTGATCTTATTAGATCCCAACATGCAGATGTAAACTTCTAAATGGTCTTGTGAGTAGGAATTAAGTGTTCGATTTAGTGAGCGAAAATCTGTGGAACAGATGTAAAGATGGAGTAAATGATTACACCCATTACATAATGGGAGTTACACGGGTGTGAATCTGATCCTTTAGGGGAGGGAGAAGAAGAAGTGGAACTGAGCAGACATCCATTTTGAAGTGTTGATTGAAGTGATTTAGTGTTAGCGATACATCTATTTATTAATTTCACCGCGCTGATTGAGTGCTTCGACGCTTTCGTTTCGGTTTTCCATCTTACCCCTCTGTCAGCAGCAGCAGCAGTAGTAGTAGTATGGGATTGTGTGCGGTATTGGGGCTCGGTTTGTGGCTGCTGTCTCGGCGGACACGGAGCTGATTGCATTAGAGACGGCACATGCTCAGTTAGCGCTGCTGAGCGGCAGCTCGGTAGGCTGGCGCGTGAACGCTGAGGTCATCGCCTGAGCTCTGGGAGAAAATCCTCAACGTAGCCTCCATTTTGAGGAGCGAGTATGAAATAGGCGCATAGCATAGTTTTGGGCCGCCGCAGAACGAAAACAAACTGTAAACACAACAGAAAGAGCTTCCGCCATGGACGACCTGTTCAGTCCGCGAAGGTTTGTAGGCTTTCTCTGGTTTACAGACGCCTCTTTTTCCATTTCTGCTCGTGTTTGTCAGATGCCGCTAGTTACTTTTGCATTCTGCTGCAAATATAGATGGTTGTGAACTTGACAGCTTGCCTCGCTTGGCTACACACAGACGCTAAGGGAAGGCCGTCTAACACTCTGGCACAAGGAAAAGCACAACGAGATGCAAACCAGCCACCGGTTATGGTTGTATCATGTTTATGATCAGAGTTATGGTGAATATTGCGGTTATAAGTTAAGTTTCATTCGCCTAATTAGTAGTCAAATTATTCTCGGCGGTGGCGGGGGGGGGGGGCATGTATTAGCTGTTTTGATGCCGTTAGTAAAAACAGATCAAATTAGCACAACATATTCGTGCTTTAATTGTAAATGCTGTGCTTTCTGTATCACTATTAACCCGTTTTGTGAAATTAGTGATTTGCAGAGACTATACGTGTTTTAAGTCCCTGTTTATATAACCTTTGGAGGGAACGACGCCGCCGGACACTGATTGGCTGCGACAGATTAATGGGCGGGACTTGGACTGAGCGTCCAGACTGCTGATAGGCGAATGACTCGCTGTGATTAACACTGAACACGAGCTGATTTAAAGGGTGGAAACGCTGAGGAGGCGCCTGTCATGGCGCACCTCGAACTTTTACAGTGTCTTCTGTGTGTGTGTGTGTGTGTGTGTGTGTGTAAAATAACTTCCTATAGATCACGCCGAGTGTGATTTAAAAAGGGAGAAAGAGAAAAGAAACAGTTGTTGCATCTTGCAGGTTTAGCAGATATTACATCCTGGAGTACAGTGTGTATGTATGTATGTATGTATGTATGTGTGTGTGTGTATGTATATATATATATATATATATATATCACACAGACTGTCAGCTGGGCTGCCAATAACCTATGTACAGTAATTACTGTAAAAACATACAGTAAAGATGCTTTACAGTAAAGAACTTATCTTAGATAGTATAAAATAATATAAACAAGTACATTTGCTCATAAGTTTGATGCATTAAAAAACAAAACAAAACACCAACTTACAGTTGAGACCAGGGGTGACACCACTACTCCAATAGTGGTGGGGCAGTTTTTGTCTGAGAGAAGAGGTACATCTGTCATTTGTCAATAAAAACGTATAGACTAACTGTGTATTTTTCTGTTGGCGCTATATGGAGCCACGGTCTGATTATAGTACAATAACAGTGCACAACACACCTCTTAATGAACCTCAGAGTAGTTTCTTTCAACCTTACGTGCTTCATTTTGCATTTTACTCCATACGCAGTTAGTAACAGTAAAAACATGGTTCACAAAGTTAGATAGCACTAATTCTAAAAGATGCTTTAAAACTTGAAGACATGTTCACGTTCCATTATAGGCTGTTTGTTACTGTAGTCTGTTTCGCTAAACATTTTTACTTACTTTATTTGAACAATGGCATTGAGGAATGTACATATAATCGATATGTGCATATTTGTCACTGAAAATATTGAAACATTAGCGATACTGATTCAATACACGATTATTAAGCGCCAGTGAGCATCAAAGCACGGTTAACCCTTTATCGCCCATAGGTGATTTCCTTTAAGAGAAATGTCCCCCCCAGCTAAACTTTTTTGATTGGTTTTTCAACCGAGTCAGGCCTGTCTGTTATTGTCCAAAGTGCTGTGTCACCATTCCAGTATTTTGAAAAGTGCCAGGTTTAAACAACGCCAGCTCACCCCTGTTGCTCGGACGGCCCTTATTGAGGCAGGATACAGCTGAACTGAAGGTTAAGGGTTTTGAACAAGGATACAACCAGGGCACTTTGGTGGTGCTAGGATTTGAACACACAACCTTCTGATTTGTAACACAAAGCCTTAACCACTGAGCCACAACACGTAGCTCGATTAGCTTGCATTGATTGAGTGCAAGTTAATTCAGTGTGGAAGTGGTTGAAACAATGTAAGCTAGTTGAGCTAGTTGTGATGGCTCACTGAGAAAGGCTTTGATTTAATGATGAGATGGTCCAGGTTTGAAATCCCAGCACCACCAAATTGCCATGGTTGGGTCCTTGAGCAGGATCCTTAAGCTTCTGCTCAGATGTATCTTGCCTACATATCTATTTTACAGACTTTAAATGACTGATTTTCCAGCGTCAACCCTTACACCTAAATATCTCGTGTTTTTAAATCTTATATTATAATTTACAATTAAAGTGATTTTTAAAAATTTTGTGTGTGTTTTTGTTTTCTGTTCGTTTTTATATTCAGGAGTTTTTCAAATGTTCATGTTACAATATCAGTGTCATTTGCATTGCTTTAAAATGCGATTATTGGGATTAGATGTCATTTGGAATAACAAGATTTTTGCATTTTAGGCAGCTGAACAGCACGCAAGGGGAGATTAGAGTGGGTCCAAGTCATCAGGTGTGTAGAAAGGCTTATTATTCCACCCAGAATATCTTATTGGATTAGTGATTAAAAATCATGAATTCTAATTATTGGTCCCTAATCATTTTAACTGTGCATTGTTCTTAATGAATATTATACACATGTACTTTTGTATCTGTAATATTCGTATTTCTTATGTGTTTGTATGAGTACATAAATGTGGATGTGCTTGCTTGCACGTGTGTAGGCCAAACTCCCTGAGCTGCAGCCACTTCCTACACCTAGCTTAGACTCAGTGACAGAGAAAGAGGAGCTAGTCTGGACACCAGGGGTCAACGACTGTGACCTTCTCATGTACTTGCGTGCTGCCAGGTGAGTGGGCGCTAGCTTCATGCTATGCCTACTTAATTAAATCCAAATGACTATAGGTGTGAGTGTTGTTGAATTGTGGCCTTCGTGTTTGTAATGTATATCTCTTATCCCTGGGCATTTTGTTTATTTATAATCAGGAGCATGGCAGCGTTTGCAGGGATGTGCGATGGAGGGTCAACAGAGGATGGCTGTCTTGCAGCCTCCCGCGATGATACCACATTGAATGCATTAAACACGGTCAGTTGATTGATTTTTTTTGTTGTTGATTTTTTTTACTTTTGCAAATATACTGTGTTTCTATTCATGTAGTTTGAAGTAGTTATTATGTTATAATCTGAGCACACACGTTTTCCAGTTCTGTTAGGAGAATCACCACTACTATACTGACAACTGACAGTTGGATTTTAGTTTTCAGTTATTATTTAATACAAAACCTGAAATGCATGTTTGATTTATATTGTTATACTATGTATATGTGTTCTACTGTTGAAACAGAATCCAGCCAATTTCAGTTTTAAATGTCCAGTGAAATGCAGTTGGTTAATTTTTTAAGTAATGCTGTACTGCACACCAAGGAAATAGATCACATGAGCAATACTGAAATGTCAGAGACTTTGTCCTGGTGGAGTATAATATGTTCAGCCCCACTGCCAAAAAACATACATCTCTATTAGAATTCAGGTTTATTAAAGCTTTGTTGGCTGTCAGTATGTCTTTTCATACCATTAGAGAAGAGGTTGGGTACCTTTTCAGCTGGCAGAGCCATAAAAGCTAAA
Source organism: Ictalurus punctatus (assembly GCF_001660625.3). Classification (NCBI taxonomy): domain Eukaryota; kingdom Metazoa; phylum Chordata; class Actinopteri; order Siluriformes; family Ictaluridae; genus Ictalurus; species Ictalurus punctatus. The sequence continues at coordinate 13,377,702 of NC_030426.2, read as the reverse complement.
AAAAAAAAAAAAAAAAGTGATGATTGTTTCTTTAAAGATCCAGAAAAAAAGTGAAATTTTTAAAAATGTTTTTATAATTTTTAAAAATGTTTTCTATATATGCCTTCTTGTTACTATAGTTATTATCTTTACTATTATTGCATAATTATAAAAAAGTGGAAATGTAATAAAGGCCATGTCACGTTTTCCTTGTTCTTGACCTAACAGCCTGCACTTCAGCTAATACGCCTGTAGGTGGCACTTGGACGTCATTTAATTTAACCAATTATGATAGTTTCATCAACTATGGTAAATCAGTACAAGATGCAGTACGTAATTAAGAATAAACCGAACACTACTTGCCATTAATGTGACTTCCAAATATGCAAATCCGTCTGCATGTTCGGACTGGAAAGAACGATACTCGTCTTCTTTTTTTCTTTTAGCCATTTCACCCTTGTTAAAATTTTTTAAAACAGACCGTTTTCAACTGATTTATGAATTAGAGTGGGAAAGTAATGCTCTGCTTCACATTGTCCAGTGAAATTTGAGCTTGTTGTGCCACATGTTGGTGTATACATGACAAACAGGCATCGATTATGAATTATGTAATATTTAAAAATATGTAGCATTTTAATTGAATCGACAGACTAGCTTTCGTCATTCCTATTTTTGTTCCTGTCGTTGAGCCATAGACAATCACTGAAAGAGCCATAGGTTCCCAACCCCTGTATTAGTACATCGATTTTAATTAACCCTTCAAACTCCATCTGTAGACACAGACACACATTACTTACTCTCATAACTGCATACTTTTGGCATTTAATTTTATTGTAGTTACTGAATAATATGCTTAAATTAGTAATAAGTTTGGAGTATAAGCATGTAGTATATATTGTAAACATTTAGTTTATGAAATAAGAAGTTAGTTATGTTGTTATACAGAATTGTTACTGACTTAGCCTGTATACCTTATTTAGCTCACCTATAACTGATATTATTATAGGCTGATGTATTATACTACGTTACATTACATTACATTGGAGTTTAAACAGTCGAGTACAATTTATGTTTATGCAGTGGATACAACTATACAAAATTTTATCAACATTTCCAAGTTTTTTTTCTGTTTGGGAATGAATGGTTGTATAAAAAGGTTGTTTGTCTTCTTCACCTCCTTCAGCTCCATGAAAGCCAGTATGATGCAGCCAAAGCTCTTCAGTGCCTGGTGAAGAAACCTGTCCCTAAACTCATAGAGAAATGCTGGTCAGAGGATGAAGTGGTGAGAAATGATGATTTAACAGTATGATTCTTCCTGTTTGTTCTTAATCCTCTAGAGGGAATTCATATATTTTAAAGAACAGGATATTTCTGTTGCATATTGTCATTTTGAAGTGGCATTAAAGCTAATATGAAGTGATTTACACAAGAATACATTTTTATAGTATGGTAGAATCAGGGGCGTTGTTAGGGCTAATCATTCAGAGCTAGAGCCTATATGTGTGTGTGTGGGTGGGTGTGTGTATGTATGTATGTATGTATGTATGTACGTATGTACAATGTCCTCCACTAATATAATGTCGTCATGATATTATTCGTACATAAAATATCTAAAAAAAAATTTGTGTGATTTGATTTTTTTGGTTGTTTGTTTTGTTGAGAGGAGTTCCTAGCTTCAAATTATTAAAAAAGATAACGGAATAGTAGATTTATACCACACACCTGTTAATAGTTTCCTTCTACTCTATTATTAATTACAGAAGAGATTTATCAAAGGTCTCAGGCAGTACGGCAAAAATTTCTTCCGGATCCGCAAAGAGCTGCTCCCCAGTAAGAAAACGGTAGGAAGAATTCTGCTGTGTACCTTTACCGAGTAAACCATGAATGGCTAAAATTCCTTTTAAAATATCCAATGCAATTTTGCCTTCAGGGTGAATTAATTACCTTCTACTACTACTGGAAGAAAACTCCTGAAGCTGTGGGGTCACGACCGCAGCGTCAGCACCGCAGGCAGCCTGCATCTCGCAAGGTCAAAACTCGAAACACCGTAGCAAACGCCAACACCAACTCCCGCACCTCATCTAGTGAGTTCGGCACTACACTTCAGTGGCATTTTGGTGTGTAATGTCTGGTGAGTACTGTAAGTGTAAGCTTAGTTAATGCCTGCCGTCTTTCTTATACACTCTGCAGTGGAGCTGAGTTCAGCCAGTGAGGATGATATAGACAGTGAGGACAGTGAGCAGGGGGAAAAAGGACAAGTTTGCAGCCACTGTCTAACCACCAGTAAGTACATCACATCTATCAGCACTACAGCTGGTGCTGGATTCTCCTATACTCCTGTGTAGTCTCCACATGTTACGTTCTTATTCTTAGTTTTGGAAGGTATTGGTGTCTGTAATGGCATGTTCATTCTTTACCAGAAGAGTGGAGCTATTTTTCCTTTTGTTAAAACTGCAGTACTGAACTTTTGCTTCTCTATCACCATCTCTGTTTGGAATATAAAATTGCAAGTTGCTTAAAAAAAAAAATGTATTTATTTATTTATTTATTAAACAACATGGGTTGTGCCTCAGCACTGCTCCTCTGTACGGATGAATCTGATGGTTTGAGGTATACATATGGATTATATATTAGCTTCAGTACTTGACAATGGAGGTGGCAACGGATACGATTTTCTTGAAGTAGAGGTGAGTTGCTCTCTCTCATAGCTAGCAGAAAACAAGTGCAATTTGAAGAGCTGACCATAGCAAAAAAACAACATAGGAAACCCGATACCTCGCTGAAACAAGAGAACAAGTGTGCTAATTTTAGCTAGCTAAAATGAATAAACCACTTATTGAACCACTGAAATGTTTTACCCATTCAGCAGAAAAGAAGTTCTCTCTGCATCAGTCTTTAATCCCTTCAGATCTCCGAGTCGTCACCACCTTTCAAAAGCTATGCCGATAATTATTCTCGATTTTAGCACAGGCTCTGTCGCGTTCCCTTTTTAAGGTGGAGGCTCTACGCAGTTTGAGATTTCTTGGTTTTTGACAACAGCTGATTCCCCAGATGTAAACAATGATTGTGTTCAGAACTATCCAGATTAAAGCAGCCATCTAGATCACAAGTTTCAATTCTAAGCAACTGTTGTAAGAACAAACTACAAGCACTCCACCATCCTCAGCACCCACACATACGATGTAGGAGCCAGCTCTTCTTCTTTCTGTTTACGGGTACGATGTAAGCATGCAAAGACGAATGACGTCAAGCTTACCGTTGTGAATTGGAGTAAGGTAATGAGACAGTTTTGAACACTGATTTTTGATGAACTTGCTCAATAATTGATTTTTGTTCATTTTTAACCCCAAAAAAGTTTGATACCGCAGCTTTAAACAAATACATAGATAGGTTAAAACCGTGCTGCTAGGATTTTTGTTGTAAATTTTTTTCTCTGTCCGCTAGAATTAACAGTTAGCATCTCTGCATTGTATACTGTATACCAGCAAATTTAACACCTGTTAATTTCAGCATGTATTGTCACTTTATGTTCATTAATAAGTACATAAATATGCTTCTGTTCACATGTAAAGTAGTTCTTTGCCACATAAAAGGAAAAAACATCCTGGTACACATTGATGGTTACATCTGTCACTCAACTCAATTGCATCACAGTTTTCATGACTGTGAAATTTCATGACCAATAAAATGGTTCTAGATAGAAATGTTACACACTGGGGCTTTAGCTACTTCTACTGCCTGAGTACTTCTTAAAAAGACAGCAAGCAAATGAAAGTCTAGGTTTTATAGGCTTGACAAGTATTTGTTCTTTATTTATCTTTAAACATTTTGTTTTGATAACAATTTTTGAATAAATATGACACATAATTTATGAGCATTCATCACACTGTGTTTATGTACTTTTGGGAGAGTTTTGTGCTTATTGTGCTTAATAACACTATTCCCAGGCTCTAAAGACTGGCATCATGGAGGTCGTGACAATGTCCTGTTATGCACGACTTGCCATGCCCACTTTAGCAAACATAGACGGCTGCCACCTGTGCCCAAGCCAGCCGATCCACCGTACCTGTTCAAACCTGTGCGAGACGAAGATGAAGGGCTTGGTGCACGTCAGGGAATGAAGACACGGCGCAGCAGAGCATCAGTAGGCTCAACAATGGTCTTCAGTTCAAGTTTAACACCAAATACTATCCATAAATTAACATTAAGTTAATATGGTTTGGTGTCTTCTTTTATGTCTGAGTTCTAAAATCAAAGTAGTTAAAATAAAGCCTACTATAGCAGGTTTAAATAATTACACCTTACATCTTTTAGATGTCTTCCCTGAGAAGTGGGCGGAACCGGCTGACAGGAAGCCCCGATACAAGTCTGTCTCCTTTCAATGACGAAGTCCGAGCTAGTGGCCACGCCTCCAGAACTGGCTCCTCTGCTATGGCAACAAGGGCATCCAGTGCTGATGCGAAAGCTATGGCTGGGAAGGCTGGGAAGGTAGTAATGTTTATTTTCATGTTCTAGACCACTAGTAATTTACATGCATGTGAATGTTTAGATTTTTTTAATGATCCAAGAATTGGTCTGCAGGCAAGTAACCTTTTCATTTTTTTAACGGATTTCAGAAGATAAAAGTGGAAGCATCCTTAGTAAAAGGAATTAAGAGACAGCGAGACACCACTGCACCAGATACAGATGAACCAGAAAGAAAAACCATGAAAAGGCCAAAGAATCAAGTAAGATGGCATTGGGTGTCACTGTGTGAAAAATAAGTACACCTAAATACAATTAGTTCACCTGACATACAAAATTGACATTTTGTAGTAATTTTCACAATTTAAATGAATTACATTTAATTCATTTAAATTACTTAAAATAAATAATAATAAAAACAGATCAGTCACATGGAAAAATTAAGTACATCCCTACATTTATCACACCTTCAAATCCATAAATTTAGAGTCAGGTGTTCAATATTGGGTGCCAGTGATTAGAACCTGCTTAGGGTGTGCAGGTGGAGTCTGTTTTATTTATACCCCTCTCATATCTAGTGTCTGGTGTTCCCTTTCCTATTGAGGTGTGTGGTGTCATCATGCCAGGATCTAAAGAGTTATGTAAGGCCTTCAGAAAAAAGGTTGTGGATGCCTATAAGTCTGGCAAGGGACTTAAAACGATCTCCAAATCATTTGAAATACATCATTCCACTGTAAGATAAATCATCTACAAGTGGCGCAGAATTCAAAAGACTGCCAATTTGTCTCACCGTCCCAGCAAATTCAGCCCAAGGTGCAAAAAGAGGTCTGATGCAAAAAGAAGTCTCCAGGAACCCCAGAATTTCATCACAGGATCTGCTAGTAAGTCTTGCAGCTGTTGGTGTCAAAGTGCATGCTTCTACAATCAGAAAGAGATTGCCAGGAAAAAGCCTTTGCAAGACTACAGTTTGCCAATGAGCATATAGATAAAGACCAGGCCTGCATTTTCTCTGGACAGGATAATCAAAGATGGAGTTGTTTGGCCACAGTAACAGCAAACATGTAAGACAGCTCTTCAGGAGAAGTACCTCATACCATCTGTGAAGCATCGTGGTGGAAATGTTATGGCTTGGGGTTGCTTCGCTGCCTCAGGGACTTGGATTGCATTCATTGATTCATCTATGAATTCTGCATCATATCAAAGAGTCCAAAAGTTCAAGTTGAACCGAAAGTGGACCTTTCAACAGGATAATGATCTTAAGCACACTAGCAAATCCACCAAGGAATGACTCAGAAAGAAGAAATGAAGGGTTATGGAATGGCCTAGTCAAGCCCGGATTTTAATCGCATTGAAATGATGCGGGGGGGATGAGAAACAGGCAGTACATGCAACAAAAACCTCAAACATCTTGCAGTTGAAAGAATATTGCATGGAAGAGTGGTCAAAAATGCCAGCAAGCCTGGTGGACAATTATGCAAAACACCTACAAGAAGGAGGCAATAATAGCTTCAAGGGTGTACTTAGTTTTTCCACAGAAGAATATCACATCTATTGATATTTCTATTGTATCGATGATTAAAAATCTAATTTTCCTTGTGTATTTGTTCAAGTATATCAACGTTATTAATAGGCACTGTTTCAAAGATGATCAAATATTTGCTTGCCCAAATATGTAAAAAGAAAAAAAAAATAGCCAGCAATTTCCATGGGGTGTACTTATTTTTTCACATGACTGTATATATATTGTGGACAGCTTTAGTCCTGATGCTCTGGCTTATATTTTTCTGAATAATGCTCCATATTAAAATTTCATAGCTAAATCATTTGGATGGTCTGTCTTATTTACCCAGGAGGTTCCAGACTCCCAGTCAGAAGGAGAAGGTGAAGGTGAAAGCTCAGACAGCCGCAGTGCTAATGAGGATGGCAGCAGTGATACTAAAGATATAGACCAGGACAACCGCAGTTCCTCCCCAAGCCTCGCCAGCCCCTTGCCAGCCAATGAGAGTGATTTAGACTCACCTGTCCCTCCACCTCAACCTCCTGCTGGACCACAGAGCCAATCACAGCAACCTGTTACCACTATAGCAGCTGCTACTCCGGCTCCCTCTCAGACTCCACCTGCTCTGCCACCTCAGCCCCTACAATCAAGCGTATCTTCACCTGGAGTTTCTACCATCACTACCACCGGCAGCACCACCACCACTTCACGGGTCGTTGTCCCTGTGGATGTTCCCAAGGATGATCCTTCTGTCATCGCTCATAGGAGGAGTCAAAGGTGTTCGGAGGCTCCTCCCACATCCCAGCCTCCCACTGGGCTCACTTCTTTCCAGGGACCAGGTCCAGGGCAGGGCCAATCTTTCCCTCCGTCTGCCCCTCATTATCACCACCATCACAGTCAGGTTCAGAATCATCCATCCAGTGCCCATCATCCTCATGGATTTGGTCCTAAGCACCTTCAACTTCAGCGGGATAGCCTCCATTCTCCTATGCCACCGACATCTGCATCTCAAATCAAGCCCCCACCAACTACCCCTATCCCCTCATCTCACAAGCCAATTCCTCCAATTTCTGCTCCTCCACCATTCCTGCAGATCCACCCCAATCTGCCTCCACCTCCAGCATTAAAGCCTCTGGCCTCTTTACCTGCTCAGCATCCTCCCTGCTCTCAACCTCCTCCCTTGCACATTATGCCCCAGCCTCATCCTCATCCTCAGCCTCAGCCTCAACTGCCTGTGTTGACTCAGTCCCAGGGCCATCAAAGCAAAAGTCTTATTACCAGCCTTCCTCCAACCTCAGCCTCACCCTGTCCTCACCCTTTGCTCTCTCAGAACCGTCCTATGCCTGAATCCACTGCTCCATTCACTCTATCCTCATCTTCTGCTGCAGTCCCGGGCCCACAGCCATCCACTTCCTCTGGACCAAGTGTGCCTGCTGGGCCAGCGCTTGTGACCATCAAACAAGAGCCTGTAGATGAAGACGAGAACTGTGAAAGCCCGCCTCCTCCACATAGGACTCCCTCACCTGAACCCACTGTGGTTAACATCCCCAGCCATGCAAGCCAGTCTGCCAGGTATTATTCTAATTAGTACTGTCTCGTAATATATAATCTTGATGATGTGTCGCTGCTTGTCGAAGTTTGTCGGAATTGATAAAACCCTTTGGGTGAGTTCTGAAGACTTAAGCAGCAACAGTAATTAGTAATATTATGTGTTTGAGTGACTTGAATAGTGATGATTGGAGCCATTTGTGAATTCTTTAAAGTGACTATGAATTTTTTTTATAGAGATTTTAAATGGACAAATTGATGTTTTATATTATTAACAGGTTCATCAAACGTCTGAACAGAGGCTACAATTCCTGTGCTCGCACAGACTTCTACTTTACCCCTCTTGCTAACTCTAAACTAGCCAAGAAAAGGGAGGAAGCTGCTGAAAGACTCAGAAGAGAGGCAGAGCAGAGTGCTCGTCAGAGTCGAGAAAGAGAGAGGGAGCGTGAGAGGGAGAGAGAAAGGGAGCGGGAGAGAGAAAGAGATTCAGACAAAGCTTCTGTAAGTGCTTGTGATTATTTTATTACCTTAGTGTATCCATATTTTCCAGTTTTTTTAAAAATAGGCTACTCTGAAATCTACTTTTTCCTTTTAAACCGCAGCGAGCCTCCAGCTCTTCCCATGAAGGGCGTGTGGGGGATTTGCCATTGGCTGGACCCATGCCACCAGGACGCCCATCATTTGAGGCCCCAGCCGCGGCAGCAGTGGCCGCCGTCCCTCCTTACCTCGGGCCTGATACACCTGCTCTGCGTACACTCAGCGAGTATGCACGGCCTCATGTCCTATCGCCTGGCACCCATCGTGGTGGCCACGCCTTCTTCACACCCTTGGGGCCTGCTGACCACTTGCTGGCCTATCACATGCAGGGCCTATACGCAGCTGATCCCGCACTACGGGAGTTGCGAGAGCGTGAAATCCGTGAGAGAATGAAACCGGGCTTTGAGGTGAAAGCACCTGAGCTGGAGACACCTCTGCATCCATCTCACAATCCCATGGATCATTTGGGCCGCCACGGAGCTCTGGCTCTACCACACCCATTTGGGCCATACCACCCAGCCATGGAGCGCAACATGGTGCGGCCTGAGTTAACGTATGCTGAACGACTGACTGCAGAGCGACTCCATGCTGAGAGGATGGCAGCATCTGCTGTAGACCCCGTGACCAGACTTCAGATGCTCAATGTAACACCACATCACCACCAGCATTCACACATCCACTCCCACCTCCATCTACACCAGCAGGACCCACTCAACCAGGGTGAGAATCTTGGCTCTGATTAGAGTGCCGCATCATAATGACAAACCTCTGACATTATGTTGAATAATCATAAACCGCTGATGTTGAATAGACATTAGCTGGGGGTATATCTTTACAGGAGCCTCTGCTGGTGAATTACAGAAGCCTTTTCTTTCCTAGTAGCTGACACACCCACACTGTAATATTGCGAACCAATTCAAACAAATGAAAATCATTTTAGAAATGTATAAGTTCAATAGCAAAATCTCTGACTCAGATGCCCATGATCTCGTCCTTTCGCAGGTTCTGGGCCCCACCCACTGGTGGAGCCGTTGGGAGGAGGTCCCCCTCTGGCCCGGTTCCCCTACCCACCAGGTGCACTTCCCAACCCATTGCTCAGTGAGTTGCCACATGAACACGACATGCTGCGGCACCCTCTCTTCGGTGAGTGTCCTAGATTACAGAATATCACAGTATCATCTCTATAATATGGAATATCATATTGCTTTTATGACTTATTATTTTGTTTCTATTTTTATCTATCTATATTTTAGGAGCAGCATTCCCAAGAGAATTACCAGGACCACTGGGTCCCATGTCAGCTGCACATCAGCTGCAGGCCATGCAGGCTCAGTCAGCAGAGTTACAGAGACTGGCACTGGAGCAGCAGTGGCTACATGGGCACGCACACCTGCACGGTGCTCCTCACCCTAGCCAAGAAGACTACTACAGGTGAGCGAAGACTTTAGGTTGGCATTTAAACATGTAAGCTTTATGTGGTTGCCGGCAAAAGAGGCACTTTTTCAGCTGAAAAAGTTGAATTATTTTAAAGGTGATGATTTCATTTACATGTATGGCATTTGGCAGACATCCTTATCCAGAGCGACTTACATTTATCTCATTTATACATCTGAGCAGTTGAGGGTTAAGGGCCTTGCCCAACAGTGTCAGCTCGGTAGTATTCATAACCTTCCGATCAGTAGCCCAACGTCTTAACCACTGAGCTATCGCTGCACATGTGATGATAATTAGTTTTGTTCAGTGCTGGTTAGTGCAGACATATGCAAACAGCAGGTTCATTCTGTCATGTATATAGTTTTATAGTAACCACCAGGCGCTGCTCGTCTGTTTTAGTTAATGTACTTCTGGAAAGGTTTACATGTACACTTTCTTATTCATATTGATAGAACAACAAGAAAATACTTCCTACTTTCCTGTATGTGAACTTTTTTAAAAATTAAAACAGATGAACTGCAACTATAAAGTAAACATTAGGGCTTTTCACACATAAAGTAGTTAACCCTGGGTCATTCTAACCCACGGGTAAACAGAATCCTGGGTTAACTTGTTTCACGTTTCACACTGCTCATACTTTACCAGGGGTTAACAGTTAATCCTGGGTATTGATAATCTGACGTTTCACACTGTACATTCCTAAACCCTGGGTTAACGTTCTTATTTGCATATTTGCTGTGTCAACAACCATGATTGGATAAATGACTGTGGCGGCGGGGCTTGGTCGATCATCAGCTGTGGACGGAGAGGAGGCAGGTAGAACCGGCAGCAGGTAACGCGTGATGATTCTAAATTAGCCCGAGATTACTTATGTACCGTGTGTGTGCGTGTGTGTATATTAAAAATATTCTAAAGGCGAAATTAAAAAATGGTCCCCTTACGAGTTGTCATGGCTGCGTCACTTTTCCTCATTTCCCTCCAAAGCAAAAAGGGAATTGTTACAATGACTTTTCTAAGCATAACTGTAAAAATAAAACTGTCTCCTCTACGTGTAAATTGACAGGTTTTCCATCACCATTTGACATTATTATTATTTTCCCCCTCAAACGCTACAACTACTGTTTACATAACACGCAGGGTTTCTGTGACTGTATGAAGCACGTGATATGAGGAATACGCTGTTAAATTTCTAATTGGGTGTCTGTTGCTAAGCATCTAGCTCCTGTGTTCTAACATCGCATCGTTTCACACTGTACATGTTTGGCACCACAATGTGGGATTAACACCACAAAAGCTATGCTAACCCTGCTCCAGAGCAGGGTTTCATAACCCGGGTAAAAAGCGGTGCTAACCACGCTTCTAAATTACAAGTGTGAAACGTTCCTCTACCCGGGGTTAAAAGCGGGGTTTAGAACGACGTTAATCCGGGGTTAAGCGCAGTGTGAAAAGCCCTATTATTACTCTTTGGGGTAACTTGCAGATGTCATGGATGTCTCTCCCAAATGCAGTTTGCTCTTCAATACGTCTTATCGTTTGATTTCCTCATTTCCTCATTTGATCATTTGCCTTCACTCTTTATGTTCTAAATGATTTATTATTATTAATTGTAGAATTATGTATAGGTTATAATGCATGAAAGAGAGCACGAGAAAACCTTACAAAACACAACCATTATAAAAATCGTGTAACTGGAGCCTCTGAGTGTAGCGGACTGAAAAGTTAGCTGAATAAAATGTCCGCGCATTTCCTTGTTTGGAATGAAATATGACAGGGCATACTGTTATAGGAAAACGATGAACACCAGGTGGTGTAGTGCAGCCCAAAGCGAAGCAATGTTACTGTATCCGCACCGGAGCTCATGTTTTACTTTTAAATTTATTTATAGCTTGTTTAAAGTTGGGAGCCCTCCATGAAACAATTTAGATCCAATTTATAACGTACATTATAACAGTTAATCAGTAATTTCCTCACCAGCCTCTCTTTTTTTTTTCTCTTGAAGTTAATAGGACAAAAAAACAGCTTGTCATGTTACCAAGAAAAAGCAAAGCACAAAGCCCTCTGCCTTCAAAACTTTTCTGTGTCAATCTGACTGTTACAAAGACCTGACACTGGTGACTCCCCATCCAAAAATGATAAATAAATGTCCCCTCAAAGAAAATCTCACCATATGTACAATTACACACGTTTCAATCCAGTTACATGGATTCTCCACCATACAAGTCTCATAAACCTGTGATATGCCAGAACTACAGTCAGTGTTGGTGTTTAAGAAAATCAATACCTTCTGACCAATCAAATTTGAGAATTTAAGTTGTATAATTTCATATTCAGTTCTAAGCAAGTAAAACAAATACAAATATCCCCTGTTTATTATTTTTATTTTCTAAAAATGGTTTGCATATTGGTTGCATTCATTTAGTTATATTCCACTGCGTATTTTAACACTACAGGACAAAAATATGGAAACAATTAGTGATTTTTAAAAAAAAGTTTATTCTTACATTTTTAAAAAAAGAAAAATGTGCTCTTATCTGCTCAACAGCCGTCTGAAGAAAGAGGGAGACAAGCAGCCTTGAAATGGTTGCCATACACTGTGGACTATGGGGTGATTTCTGTATTCAGGGTGGTAGCTGTTCTTCTCTGCAGGAACCCTGTACAGAATCAGTTTACTTTCTTTCAGCACTTATGACTCTGCCCTACTTTGTGGTATTGTATGAAAGAACTTATTTTTTCTTTTTCTCCAAGCACATTCAACTTGTTTTTGTTGCATGACTATTACTTATCAGTTTTTACTGTTAAAAATGAAATCTATTGTAATATTGTTGCTGTGCTAAAGCACTAGATGTATTTAGTATTTGCAAGGTGCTGTCCAGTATCGCGAATATCCACAATACAGCTTAAAGTTTAAACTTTATTGAAACCTACTCTATAATACTGTACATATTATATGTATCAAATAATATATTACATGTGTAAATGAGTGTTTTAATGTTAGATTTGGACTCAAAAAGACGATTGAACCTGTGTGCAGTAAGTGCATGCTTTAAATACTGTATCATAGCTTTTCTTTAACCTCCTCTTTTTAAGGTATATCTTAGAGGGAATACTCTTATCAGTATATAACAGTAGAGAGAGAATAGTTTTTGGACTGTTTATTGCAATACATATGAAACTGTATTAATAACAAATAAGTAATTAATTGACACCATGTCATATATCTCTGGATAAAGTATTATGTCTGAGTAACAATATAAAGCTAGCTGTGACCACTAGTGGAGTGTCATTATTTGTGCTCAAATGGACATCAGTTAGAACTAGTAACCACATTACTCGAAATTACTACTGATGTCAAAATGTTTTCTTTACACCACAGCCAAAAAGACAGTATTTTCTACAATAAACCAGTAAATACTGAAAGTAACCTTTTATGAAGTGTGTATTGAATGTATGAATGATTTGATTCAAAATATAACCTTGTGTGATAGTACACAATCTTAAATGTACACTCCCCTATTAAAGAAAAAAAAAATCCACCCTGAACAACTTGCATATTAATATTATAATTAAAATTAGTATATTAATCTGTATCATTCATATCTTCTGTGGCATCCAAGATTTATTTTCTAACAAAATTCTTTTAAGCTAAACAAATTCGACTATTTTAGTTTAAACATTTCATCTACATGTCAGTCTATGTTCACTTCGGTGAACAGTTTCCTACATTACTCACAATGCAGTTTGACTACCTGCTGATAGTGCGCCTCACTTCACCTATTATCTAAAGAGAATGATGCGGCAGCACTTCAGTCCTATAGTCTGTCCAGCTTTCTCACCTCCTCATCTGTACACTCTGCTCAAACAGGACAGGTTTCAAAGCTTCTGCTATCGGTTTAATACTGCTGTCAACACCATTGTGTTGGATTTCTCATTAATATGACAGTGAAAGTCACTGCTGAGTGAAAAAAATTATTATTATTTTTTAAAATTTTGTTTGAGATTGTTGAAAATTTTTCTCCTATTAAGCACCATTATAACTGCGTCATCAATGTCCCCCTGCCATCAGAGGGCAGAGAACTAATGGGAATAACAATACAAAAATACATCACCAACCAACAAATTAGCACCATAATCATTAAGCACATTACAAATATTTGAATATAAACATGTTTGTGTTCCAAGGTGGAGTTTTCCTTTAACATTCAATTACAAATTGTTACTGGTGATTAAAAAGACAAGTTTACTCTTCTTTTGCATGACTTTGCACTACTAATGCTGTATCCAGTTGAATATAATGTCATTGGGCTACATTGGTGTTGAAACTTGTGGTTTCAGCATCAAATGTTATTTTAAAAGTTCATAATTTACAAGACAGAAATTTGTCAGAATAATTTCAAAAATGCCTGAAATAATTCTGACAGAAAATTGTTTATTTAAAAAAAAAAATCACCACCCAGTTACTCCCTATGACTGCAACAATAGTCACCATCTTTTAGAAATTCAAAAATAAAAACTCAGATGTCCAATCTCTCTAAAAGTTGGAAATATATGTGGAGAAAAGCACTAGGAGAAGGACATTTTCAAATGTATCCTGGCCAAGCAGGAAGAACAGAAGATCAACTGACAGGAAAACTATTTCAGCCTGCAATAATAAAAAAATCTTTGATTCTTTGATCTTTGATTATATAGTCTGGACTTTTTACTATTGCAGGGGAAATTCAATTCAACAAAAATCTGTTAATCACAAGTATATACACAGTGTACTTCTGCTCAGCATACTGTATATTGAAAATATTTCTGACATAAACTTGCTAGTGCTCTTCTGGTCCATATCAATCTAATATCTCTCTGAATAAATGATACTTTAACAATATGGTGAATGTTAGAAAACAATGGATTTGCTATATCTTGTTTGCTATCATCTTAAAAATGGCAAACTTCTGATAAACTAAAGTACAATATATGACATGAAACCTAATGGCTGACATATTCATTGTGTATTTATATTGTACTTGGTATAAATTTGTGCAAAATGAACCCTTTGTTGTTGTTTTTTTACTGGTCCCTTCTGAGAACTTTTTGGAAAAGACATCATGGATCATCCCAGATCTGTCCTCTTCTGTATTTCCGCAAGTACTGGATGGCTGAGAGTGCACTTACATTTGCCAGGAGAGCTGGAAATTGAGAAGGAAGTGATGATAACAGAAAAAGGTTTTAAACATATTATAATGCACTGAAATACCTTCTGGTATTGATGTATTAACATACAGTATCAGTATTGTCATATAGTATTGTTTATGATGTTTTAACACACCTGTTTTCCACATGTCTGTAGACTGTGAATTAGAGGATTTCAATACCCAGGAAGCAAACGCAATACAAACCAGGCACATGTCTGCCTGCTTTATAGAAAAGAGAAAGTCTTCTGAAAGACAATTATTAGAATATTGTATTTAACATGAGTTGCATAAATTCATTCCGTACTATTTGTTTGTCTTTCATTTCGTCTCCCTTTTCTTAGTTAATTATTTGAGACAGAGCACAGGTCTTCGGTTGCTACGCTCTGTTGGACTAGCTTCCTACGTCTTTTCCTTTTACATCCCTTATTTGGCAAGACTTTACCCTTAGCATTACATGACTGTGATTTAATGTTACAAACTACCATTTGTTCTCTTTTTTTAGACTTTCTGAACTCTCCATAACCTTCAAACTGTTTCTCCTGAGCTGCCAACATGCCTGGTATCATGAATACATGGGAAAGATGTGATTAGTTCTCCAATGGCTTAACGTGATTTATCCTCACTGCAAGCTTTCATTATGCTCTTTGAAATATTTTATTTCTGAGGCACTATGTTGCTGATCAGTGAAACTGATCTTCATTACTTCATTACTGTTTGCACCGATATTTGTGGTCATGGCCTGAGGCATGTAACCTTCTCATAATAATAATAAATGCCTTAAAATATATATCTTGAAGTCGGAACATCCTAAACAGAATTTTAGATGTGAAAACTGCAAATAGATGACGGTTTATTTGTTACTTACTTGAAATAAATACAGCATGCTTCTGTGGCTCTGCCAGTTGTAGGAGGGATTTGTTCTCCACTTGCATGGGTGGTGCTATTTGTTGGGCTCTTGAGACATATGATGTTGCCTTTTTTGCTTCTTTTGGGAAAATCCAAGAGCTGACTTTGTGGTGCCAGGTGCTCCCCTTTCCTGTAAATCTGATTCTTCTCAGAGAGAAAAGACTACTCCAGTTTCCTCTTTGGCTCATGGAAAAGCACAGGTTTGGCATTCCCGGGGGACTAGTAGACATTTCCGGTTGGCTGTCGAAGCAAGTCGTGTCCCTTATTGGCATATTATCTTCTTCAAAATCTGGGTCAAATTCGAGGTCCTCCACCACTGGGAATACCAGATCTCTCACCACTGAGCGTGAGACAGAGAAGATGGGAACAGTCTTATCTTGGGTTGAAGGAAAGAGAAAATTCCCAACCTCAAAGTTTGAGAAAAAATCATCATACATGTCACATACAGACAAGTTCTCTGCGAATGGAAATGAGACAACAGTGCTGCTGAGTCTGTCAGAGGAACCAACTCCATTAATGTCCTTAGTCAAAATCTCAGAAAAACTTAAAATGGATTGATTATCTGCTGTATTGTCAAATGATAAAACAGGTGTTTTCCTGATGACTTCCATTTTAAAAGGATTCCCATTACTGTCCTGAGTAGATGTAAAAAATAAGCTCTGTACCTCTACAGCTGGATACAAATAATGTGGGATTCCATCCTGATGACTTTTTTTTTCAATGTCTAGAGCATTATTTGGATCAAATTCATGGCCTGGCATGTATGTAGACTTAAATTTTTCAGTCTGTTCTTTGACATGTTGAGGCTCAGGACTAGGACTTCTGTTAAGTATTTGTAGAAACTCCTCATCAAAATCAGAGAGATTGGAGAGTTCACAACTTGAACGGTCTGGTTTAGATTCATCTACATGCGTGAAATAGTCAGAGTCTGCTGAGTCATCCATCAAGCTACTTTCTTGCACACTATCCTGTTTAGAAGTCAGCAGACCTTTGTCTTCAAGATGGACATCGCTGTCCTCATTAATTACACTTCCGCTCATAGGAGACCTGTTATGAGCTGATCTAAGATGTAAAATGTCATTTATTGTCAACTTCTCCACTTCATCCCAAAAAGATGAAAGTGCATATATTGGGCAATTTGGATCTACAGCTGCTTCAAGACTTTCCTTCTGTGATTCCTTCTGATTCTGTGCCTCCTGCGAGGGCAGTTTCAATTCTTCCTGCATTTGTGTTGGATACTCTTGCTCTTGTATCTTTTCTAAAGGAGTAGTTGTTGAACACGCCTCAAGAATTAATCTAGAACCATTGTCTTGAGTATCTTCAGGATCTTTATGGCTTAAATTGTTGGTCATTGGGTGATCCGGTGTGGTGACTTGTGTGTTACTTTTGGGTTTGTTGGCTATGCTTTGTTCGTTTACTAGAGATTCACTTTGTAATTGCGTACTATCTGTGAGAATTAATGGGGAAGGAGAATTCACGGAAGCAATGGGGTTGTTTTCTAAGGTTTCTGTAGGAACATCTGAATTGTCTTTGCATTTAAAATTAAACGCACAGATTATGTTTTCCTCTTCCGCAATAAATGATGATGCTTCTGAAGTGCAGTTAATTTGTGGAATAGAGGATTTTTCAAATGCTTCCTTTTCAGGTTCTTTCATGGGAGATGAAACTACCTCTTGATTATTGCATGAGCCTAAAATAACCTCTTCACTGAAATGATTAGGACATGGATTAAAGTAAATACTTTCAGAATATGTTTGGAGAGGTTGCATAAATTCATTCTGTAATGTTTGTTCAACTTTCATTGCTTCTCCTTCTTCATCTTTCTTATTATTCAAGATGGAGCACTGATTTTCTGTTACTATGCTCTCTTGGAGTAGCTTTCTAGAAGTTTTTTTTTTGCTTGCTTTTTTTTGGCCAGACTTTACTCTTAGCATTCCCGGACTGTCATTTACTGTGACAAACCAACGTTCTTTCTCTTTTTTTGGAGTTGTTAAACTTGCCGAAACCTTCAAAGTTGTTTCTCCTGAGCTGCCGACATGCTCGGCATCCTGAATACATGGGAAGGATGTGATTGGCTCTCCAATTGCTTTACATGACTTATCCTGACTGCGCCTTTCATTATGCTTTCTGAAATCTTTTATATATGAGGCAGTATGTTGCGGATCGGTGAAATTGCCGTAGTTAACACCTACACTGCTATCTGTGGACAAGCATGCACATGCGGTTGAAACATCATTCAGATTGATCTCTGCAGTTTGCTCAGCAGATCTCTCTTTGTCCGTCTTATAACTTAAGAATCTAGGTTCGTCTGAGGGGTTATTAGCTTTACAGTCATCATCTTCACTCTGTGTCACTGCTATAGCATCAGGCTCCTTATTTGGTTTGTCAGGCTTGATCTGGAGATCGAAAACAGGCTCTTGGGTGGAATTTTTCTCATCATCTGTGTCACTGAAGCCTGAATCATCCAGGCTTGCAAGCCGTGCCTGTTGAATAGAGCATTCCTCACTCTCTTCATAAAAACTCTCCCAGTCTCGCTCTGCTATTACAACACTGTGCTCTAAGTCATCCATGACAAGGGAGTTTACACAGCATGATTCAGCATCTGCAAACAGGGAAATGTTTATTTTTTTTCAGTTTCTAGTAAGCGTATGAATTATCAGTGAAATGCAGTCCAAAGTATTCATTGTACAACGAACAGTAAAATTTAGTCAAAAGGTTAGTTTTTATATCGTATATGTTCTCTAAACACAATACAAAATCTGACCTAAAACCACCTGATAGAATTGTTTTAAAATGGACATTTTTAAAGGGCAATTTGAGTTTTTATGTTTAATAAAATATAATACACATTTGTCTACTATTTGACAGCTATGCAGAAATGGAGATGGAGCCCTGATCAAAATCTAGTATTTCAGATTTACAACAGTGATACAGTGAGTGTTTCTTTCGTATCTGGAACTGAGTCTCCTGGGACTGTAAGGTGACTCGAGAGCAAGCTGCATTCATGGAAAATGTCTCAACAGCTTGGCAGATGTTCAGCATGGTTCAGCAGCTATCAGGCAAGAAAAACAAGCCTGACCAAAGGCAAACCAGTAACAAATCCTCATATTACATTTTTGGTAAAGGCATATAAGATAATTGGGATGTTGGTTTTTTTTTTGTTTTGTTTTTTATGTTTCTCTTGCTGTACCAGTGAAAGTCCATTTTTTTAAGCAAGCATCATGCTTCTGATGTAGGAGCAAGTGAAAGCAGTTGATATTCAAATTGAGTAGATGTTTAAAGCAAAACATTCATCTATAGTTTTCTGAGTTCAGAGAGAATAGTTGAGAAATTAATTCTGATGGTATGAAGATTCTTAAGAAAAAGGTAGTTTTTGTTGCTTTATTGCTTCAGTGTACATCAGATTGTAGCTCTAGCATGGGATATAATGTAATAAAAAACTACTGTGGTTATACATGTGTAACAATGGGTGACATTGTATTTTTATTTCCTGTAAAATGAGTGCATTTTTTTCTCTAAAAAGTTTCTTTTTTATGCGTGTAGTACAGTATGCTCGAGTAACAACATACAGTATGTTCAAACCATTTAACCACATAATGTAAATGGGTGCAGTGTTTACATTGTGAATCAGTGCAACCTTAACACAGCTGCCTTCAGCAGGCTTTTTAGTCTGTGTAAAAATTCAATTATGCTGATAACAATGCTTTCGTCTTTCTCAACCTGGGCGTAGATGCCTATGAGTTCACACTTAATTAAATGTTAGTTATCTCATTTGATTTGCGTCATTTGATATGGCTCTTTGTCAGTAAAATGCATTAGTTCCTAATAAATCCGATGTCTGTCAGCTCTCTGTACAGTCGTGTGAAAAAATAAGTACGCTCCATGAAAAGTGTTGGCTTTTTTTGACATTTGGACACGCAAACATTTGATTGGCGTGTACTTATTTTTTTCATATGGCTATGTATTTTAATATGTATTTTAAGTTAAGCTTTTTATGCACTTACAATGCTAATACAGCAAGATTAAACTGCACAGGTCAAGTCAGCTGCAAGCACTTAAAACCACTAAAATAAAAATCACCTAATCGTCAAAAGAAAAGAAAATGTATACAGTACTCGGCTGTATTTTTCTTTAGTGACATTATGGTTGTTTAGCATTATTTTTGTTTGGATTGTTTGCCTTACCTTTAGGTGTAAGTAATATTTCCCAAATACTTGAACATTGCCCAAGGTTGGCATGGCGCTGTCAACAGCGTTCGCACTGCCCTTGTATAATGGAACACGGGGCCTCTGTCTCGCTCTGTTATAAATAGAGCCGTGTCTCTGGTCACATGAAGGTTTGCATGTGTGTTGCCATATCCAGTGTTACGCTATGAACACTTGAATAGTGTTCGTCAGGAAAAACAAAATTGATCCTTTATTGATCTATTATTATTAAACAGAATGGCTCAGTCATTGAGTTTCTACCGTCCACCAATATTTAATGGGGGAACTTGTATTTCTAAACATTTGTTTCATTTATTCATTAGTAGCCTTTTACTTCAGTGCAGTTACAACTAGATACTTAGTGATTTGAACTAAACTGTACAACTGATATAAAGGGAGACATTTCTCTGAGCCTGATGCAAATGCATTTTTATGCATTTTTATCTCCAAATCCAAATTACCCTACATCAACTAACATTAAAAGAGGGAAATTATAAAAACTGGAGGAGAGGGTAAGTGTCATGACTTTCACAGGAACCATATTTTTATGGTTTTCTTTCCTTGGTGATACAAGTCCAAATAAAACGGAATTGTTATTACAGTCAGTAATAAAAAGTTATGAGAGTAATGTTATTATAAATAGCAAGGTATTTCTGTGTAGCATAGGGCCTCTACGACACAGTCAGCAGTTTAGTACATACATAACACAACCTGGAGCATTTCCATTTCTACACACTGACCATTCACAAATATTTTTAAAGCAGTGACATAACCTGATAGATAATAGTACCTAACATATCATTTTGTAAGTATGTAATTGGGCAGGTACTGTTTGTTTATATAGTTTCTTTTAGAAAATGGAAAAAAAAACATGGATTGAAGAAGGAGCACACTAGGAGGAAAAATATTGTGATTTAATAAAATAGCATGACTTATCAGTAATGTACCCTTGGGTTTGCTTACAGTAGTATTTGTTCTTAAATCTGGAACATACTTCTTAGTAACAAATCATTCAAACCTATGGCTTGAGTCATGACTCAACTTGGCTCCGCCATCACTCAAGACACAAGGATGACACGAAAATCAAGACTCTTTTTTTTTTTTTGTATTGGCACCAAGGTGATGAAATAAATTTCATTGACTAAAAGCATTAAACTGCAACTTGAACAATAAAATTATTACTATGAAGTAAACTAAACTACTAACTGTAAAAACACTAGATCCTATACTATACACTCTACTTTCTCATTTACATGGTCTTAGATTAATATTCTTACACAGGGTGCTATTTGTGATAGTGTGAGGGAGTTTTCTGGATAAATGCTGTATTTATAAATATTAATGTAGAGTGTATAATACAGACATTCTTAGGATTGCTCGGATCAATTCAAAATAGTGAATATATCCTGTCCTTATGTGCACCTGTCCATGGGGGTAGCTATTTAATTATTTTTTTTTATTAAAAATGTTTTTTATTCATAGTTCAAATACAGTGAAATAGAAAGTTCATACAACCTGTGGTACAGCCCCAAGCAAAATAACATTTTCTGTATATTTACTGTATATTATAATACATATAGCAACTCTTGCTGTACCTATATTATTATTTTCCATATTTGTTCAAAATCTGAATTATAATATTGATTTCCATCAGCAAAGTTAGCAACTTCAAATGACTGAGGTTTTATCATAACAGTTAGTTACACCAGACAATCCAATTTGAGGTTTCAACCAAAGCATCCCTCATCTGTCGATAATAGTTTGTTAGATTTTTGGCTCAGTTGATTTTAGCAGCAATATTAATCTTCTATTTTTTTCAGACTGCTATGAAAAATATAGATGAAACTCCCAAAAACTTCAGCTTAAGTTATATAGCAAAGTACACAATGTCCAGGATGTAGCAATCCATTATTGGGGAACTGCAATCTTTACATGTCTATGGCACAGTCTTTGAGTTTGCATTTAAAGCCAAAACTCAACCTCGCTGCAGGTTCACCAGAAGAGTTAAATCCTGGAAATATTCACAAATTTTTGCTGGTTGAAGCTGTAGGGAAGGTAGTCACATGCTCATCCTGCCTCTCAAAGCAGCCTGCTGTCGAACCCCGGCTGAAGATGCACTGGATGGGCCAGATGACTATGATGAGCAGTATGGCCAACACCAATAGGAAGATCAGTAGTCGCTGCCACCTTCTGAACAGACCTGTGCAACTCCCCAGTATGCTCCTATTAGTCTCTGTTTCCTCTTGTCTGTTCTCATTCTGTTGCTTGTTACCCCCAATGTCGATGCAAACATCACTGGGTGTCTGTGGATTTGTGTAGCAGAGCCTCTTTCCATCTAGCCATACATGTTCCTCCTGCTGCTGGTGGCTGGGTAGTTGCCCCAGAACCTCCAGGCTGGTGGCCAGAGCTGGTGGACCATTTTCAGGCACAGAAGTTGGTTGTCTGCAAAGGGGGCAGGTAATCTGGGTGCCTTTCTGTTCTGGTAAAACAGCAACAAAGCGAGACAGGCACTCCAAACAGAACGTGTGATTGCACAGCAGAACTTTAGGTGTCTTAAAAGTGTTATCATATGCGGTGAAGCAAATGGAACATTCTGGAGCTGTATCCCAGACTTGGTCCGCATCTTTAGGGAGAGATGTCTCTGGTGTGTCCGATGTTGCATTGGACATTGTTGTTGGTAATACTTCAGGTTCCTGCATCTTGTTGTCTTCTATACAAATAGGCATGGAACCTAAAATTGATCAGTGAATTGATCAGTTGTTTCAGTGTAACATAAATGCATTTTTCCCCTCATATATTAAATGACATCGGACTCATTTGAACAGTACCTATTTATTTAGCACTCAAGTCAGTAGAATAAAGTTCTCAGATTAATGATACTTTTTTTTTTCTCTTACCTTTTCTTTACTTTCCTTATGATATTAAGCAAGCATAACTGTGAGTTCATACAATCACAGCGATATAGGTGAAAATGTCATTTACTGACTAAATGTATATTATATTTACCTTAAATTTACATATAATCCTACTTGTGTGATTAATTGTTGAATCACTTTGTTTAGAAAATCGAGTTGTAAAATGGATTAGTTACAGAATGTAGTTACCATGTAGAACAAACCTTATTTTAAAGTTGATATTTTGTTAACATTTTTATTTTATAACAAATGTCATAGAAGAGGAATCTTATATTGGTAAAGATCTCGATGCTAAAAGGAACATTTTGTTAAACAACTGTTCTTTGTTCTGTTCTTTCAGGAAATAGAATATTTGCTGGCAGGTATAAAACAAAGTACATGATAGCTTTAAAAATAAATAAATAAATTCCAAAAATCTAACTAGTTCTTGCTGCATTGCTGGCCAACAACACCATTTACAATATGATTATTTTGTGTTATATATTATCAAAACATCATTCAACCATTATTGATATTTAATTTATTTAAATTTAATTACATTCAGTTAGTTTTTGCAGAACATTGTATCATTAGAGCATACTATATTATTATTTAGTGCATACTGTCAGAACATGATCTTACCATTAGAGATTAGAAAACGCTGTGTAAGTCCCTTGGAACAAATTCCGTGGAATTGTTTTGTTTCGAAATTTGCCAAACAGGTCTGTCTCACTGCATAAAGTCATCTAACAAGCTTGCTCCTTCTGTCCACTATTTTGTTCCTACACTTTATCTACTGTGTGCGCATCTGATATGAACAGGACTGTGACGCTATTATTTCTTTCTGCCTCGCCACTAAGAAATTTTGCCTTACCTGTCTCGTTACCTTCCTATGATTCAGTAACCTCAATCCTATTGCAGACTTCAGAACAAACATGTTTGAAGCAAGAAAGAAGGAAGGACTTTCAGGAACTGATAAGGCAGACAATACAAACAGCGGGGCGTTCACACACACACTGGTACTAATATACTGCACAATAAGGGTGACAAAGCACTTCCGTATCATTTTCCTATGACTAAGCTGAATTGAATGACATTCCCTCAGGTAATATTTTCCAACCTATTAGATTGTACCATTTTAAGATTATAATTAAGAATATCACTGTTGAATTACTTCAGAGTCTCCTCTTATTGGATATCAATGACTATTAGGGGATACAGTTTGTTGGAATTTCATGCTGTTCAGTGTATTTTGATACATAAAGTCTAAAAATTGTGTGACAAATATTGGTCGCATATCACAGCCCACTGGTAAATGATTATTCTGTTTACAGTGATAGCATTCTACTTAATTTCCCACTAGACTACAGTACTGATAACTCACCACAATAAAATCTATCAGTTGAGGAAATGAGGGCATTATTCAAACCCTATCCAGGCATTTACAAGAATAAAAACACCCGTTCCCTGAATAATCTTTCCCAAGATACTATACATCAAGTATCTGGAAATAATAAATGGTGTTGTAATAGCTTGAGACCAGATAAAAGACAAAATAAGCACTTATTTTGAAGGCATACATTCTTACACACTTTATCAGGAATGCCTTTACACATGCATATTCATGAAATCAGCCAATCATGTGGCAGCAGCACAATGCATAAAATCATACAGATACAGGTAAAGAGCTTCAGTTAATATCTACATCAAACATCAGAGCAGGGAAAAATGTGATCTCAGTGACTATGGCATGGTTGTTGGTGCCAGATGGGCTGGTTTGACTATTTCAGAAACTGCTCCTGGGAAAACAACAGTTTGTGATGAGAGCATTCAGAGGAGAATGGCCAGACTGTTTTGAGCTGTTTTATAACCGTGGTCAACAGAAAAGCATCTCAGGACACAAAACCTTGAAGTGGATGGGCTACAACAGCAGAAGACTACATCAGGTTCCACTCCTGTCAGCCAAGAACAGGAATCTACAGTAAGTCTAGGCACAGACTTGGTGAAACTGGACAGTTGAAAATTGGAAAAACATCACCGTCATTTTCCAATTTTCAACTGCATTACACTACTGCCAAATGATTGGCTGGTTGGATAATTGCTTGAATGTTCAGGTGTACAGGTGGTCCTTACAAAGTGGTCGTTGAGATATATATTACATACAATCCTAGGAAGATTAAATTTTTTCCCATATGCTTAATATAGTCTTTTTTTTCTGAAGCCTTATAGAACTCTTTAGATCTTGGCATGATGACACACCACATCTCAAAACCAAAGGGAACACCAGATACTAGGTATGAGAGGGGTATAAATAAAGACAGGTTCCACTTGCACTCCCTAAGCAGGTTCTAATCACTGGCACCCAATCTTGAACATCTGATTGTAATTGTATGGATTTCAAATTGTGATAAATGTAGGGGTATACTTACCTTTTCAATGTGACTAATTTTTTTTTTTTATTACTTTAAATTTTGGAAATTATCAAATGACACATACATTTGACATTTTGAAGTAGAGTGTATTAGCATTATTAATACCCACCGTTTCAAAGATGATCAAATGTTTGCTTGTCCAACAATTTCCATGGGGTGTACTTATTTTTTCACACAACTGTATATGTGGGCATAGGAATATCTGACTTTTAAAAATATTTCTATCAATGATATTATACTTACTAATTAATACAAAGTAAACCTTTTAGTCTCAATAGTCAGGACTATGCATTTTATTATTTAAAAAGTTTATGAACACATGGCATATGTTAATTAATTTAAATTGTGTTATTTGACATGTTTTATACCACAGTTCTGTTGAATTATCAATTCAATTCAATCTGATTGGCCAGAAAGTGTTCATTTTCTACAACAGCAGAGCTCTGACAGTAGTGCCGGCTGCAATGTTTATCTCACTGTGTTTGTTTCAATACATAACTGTTTCTATAGTAACGGCTAATTCTCAAGAACTCACATGGTAGACACTCCCCATAATCTAAGCATGACAATAAAAACAATAATAAATGTGTCATCATTTATGTGGCGAAGCCTTTTGTAAGGATGCATTTATTAAATATTTATTGAAAGGACTCTCGGCTGTCTCGCGCTTTGCAACCGACGGCAGACTTTCCGGTTTCTCTGTAACATAAGCAGTGGGGTGTTTTTTAGGCTGGTGAGGGGATGACGGTTTATACAGTAGCTGCTATGATGTAATTAATAACAGGCACTAAACTTGTCTCAGACATTCCACAACATTAAATGCAAGTAAAAACACATGAAGTATGACATGTTCTTGAATTAATTAAAATAAAACCTGTTGGAAATTGCTGTGGTAAAAGAGGAATGAAACACTTCTGTTCATGCTGCTATAGGAACCCATGTATTTATTAAGAAGATGCTCTATGTTTGCCATTCTGCCATGATATGAGAGGTTTATTCAGGTTTGGAACTATTCCACAAAATTCTCTTATTTTACATATAACATAGCTGTTTGGTCTATTCAGTTTAGTCTGCATCTCATGGCAGAAAACAAAAAGCACTAATTAAAAGCTTTATTTCTGAACACACTGACTTTATGGTGCATTTTATGGAAGTGTTTTTGTTTTGAGCTGAATATGAGATCAAAGTTCATCAAATGGCTTTCCCGCTCGGTCTTAAAATCCAGATATTCCTGTAATACATAAATGAAAAGTGTATAAAAACACATTCTTGAACAGAGACAGAACTGTCTTTGAATTTCCTGATTTGAGTTTACATTAGTGAACATTAAAAATAGTGTTCAAAAAGTCCTTTAAAATGTCTGTCCTAAAACCTTTTCCAACTTATATTCATGAGGGGAATTCAAATGGCAGCACTTTTCCTCTGTAACCATGAAGTAAATTCAGCATAAGACAAGACTGAAGTAACTGAGGAAATATTTTCGATTTTAACATTTCTCTCAGTACCATGTTTTAATGTTTACCATTCTGTGCTACACATCTGAAACAACAAAAGTTAGCTAGATAAATAATGCATAAATAATAGCCTATATCAAACCTTTAATTCAATACTAACTGGCAACATATTTCTAATTAATAGTTTGTTCCTGAACAACCCCCCAACCCACTTTTATTCCACACAAAATCCATTCCTCAAACTTTCTTGGAGGAGGAAATGAATAGGAATCCAATGAGCAGCACCAGAATAGCACAGCAGGTCATCACGATGTGCTAGACAACAGTGACTTAATGACGTTAGGCATTGAATCTGTAACCTGTTGATTAAACAAAATAAATGAAGGTCTTATTTCTTTAAACATTACTTAACATTTATTACAAGTAGAGCACCAACATATAAAGAATACAGCATCATAGATCTATACACCTCCAATATATAAACAACCTGTATATGGTTTCCAGTCGCTGCACAACAGCTAATAAAACAGTATTAGAAACTTTAAGGTTCTTTACAATCAGCTACTATGCGTCCCACAAAATTTCATTCAGTTTTGATACTATTCAACCAGCAAACTGAGAACTCAATCATTCCAATGACTACGGAAAGTTAGGTAGTAGACATCAAAACCGATTGCTATCAAATCGTAAAGAAAACCACAACTAGAAGATATAAAACTTAAATTAGAAAAAGGGATAAAAGCAAATACAGACAAGACTGCTTGTATGCTGTGATCTACTGTATAAATATTCATAATACTACCAATAGACATCTCCAAAATTCAACAGTTCACATTTTAAGGCCTTACCCATGACAACACAGTGTATACTGCCTCTTTTTGGCACTTCATTGGTACAATCAATAAACAGCACCACAAACATTCAAAATCTTTCACTGTGTTTCAGTGGCAAATTAACATGACAAATACAAGAATTAGTGATTCGCTATTCTTTTTTGATCCAACAGAGAAGGTAAATGTTCTTTATATAATAGTGCAATGAAAATTTGTTTTGTTTTTTGACCCTAAGTTCGTTATTTGGCTAAAATCTAGTGCTTTAACAGAGGGGATCATAAGTAAACTATGAGTGCCCTTATGTAATTAGTTGGTGCTTTAAAGAACCCCAAAACAGCCCATGGCAATTATATGGAAAGGTGTGCATACAATCCTTCGTACAAGGGTATAAAATGTACACAATTTGGCAAGTTTTCTGAATACTTTAGGCATCATCCTCAGGCTGACATTGAACTGCAAATTTTAAGCCCCTAAATGACTCAACTTATCCCCCCCCCCAACAATACATATAATCTGTTTATTCTAAAAGAAGGTGGTCAAACACTCTAAAAAAAAGATGGCTGCTATTTGGCCCAGAAATAGGGAAAACAGCTAATGTGCAAATATTATGTCTTTTTAAGGAACTCTTTCAGACTCAAGGCCAAAAGGTATGACACATACATATTGATAATAAATATTTAACTTACAAATTTTAAGAAAATAACTAGAAATAGGATCTTAAAAATAAAATATTCTCACAATGCACTCCAGTCTTTTAAGAAAAGAAATAGGAATTGGAAGGGAAGAAAAGTGTTTTTCTGTGCAAACAAGGAAACATGAGAATCTGTGTACAAAGAGGCTACATAAAAAAGACCACTTTAGCCCACTAAAGTTTAAAAAAAAAAAAAAAAAAAAAAAAAAAAAAAAAAAAGTGAATAGACGACGTAAACATTACTACTCGTAAATGGTGTTGCCTCTTCCTCTCTGAAGCTTATCTCTACTGGATAGTTACATTATACACCTTTGTTATGTGTCCCACTGGCATGGTGGCACTGCTGCCAACTGCTGCGGCTGATGAAGGCCGTTCTCTCCTGACGTATCTCGGTTTGCGCACTGCAAATTTGAACAAATTAACAAAATAACTCTTTCCATCCACCCAATTCAAAACACCGCTTGCCTAATGACATTTATTTTCAAGTGACAACTAGGGCCGAGAATTACCATACAACATCCTAGTTTTCATAAATTTCTGGTATTAAAAACTCTTGTCTCCTAACTGACATAGGCTCATTTTCTCTCACTGAATAGCAGTTAAACAGCTACTTTTATGGGCAAAAATCACACTCAAGCATTGTCAGAGGAATAACTACAGGACAGGCAAAGCAGGCGATTGTTGGGGCTCTGAGTTTTGAGAGGGGCCTTCGAAAGCCTTCATGAACATGTATAATCTAAAGATTAGCAAAACTAAGAAAATGAAAACAATTACATTCTAAAATGCTTTTCTTTGTGGATTTCTAATGCTCTATAAAGGAAGCTGGGTAACATAATGGCAATAAATGGGAATAAAATTCTTGAAGATCCTTTGCATTTTACTGCCTGGGGCCCCCACCGTCCCTAGAATTGCATCTGAGCATGGTGGTTTTATCCTGACATTAGTTAGCTAGCCGTGTTTACACAATTAATCTTTGCCAGTTGATTGCTGATATTCTTACAAATATCATGCATTTGATGCTTTTCAAAAATGTACATTCATGCAAATCTAATCTGGCTTCATATACATGTGTAATCATTAAAACAAACAAACAAAAAAATCCTGTCTTTAGATAAATAGAATTTGAGAGTTTATTTCACCATGCAGACATTGACTACGTTTACATGGACAGCAGTAATCTAATTATTGACCTTAATCTGAGTAAGACAATATTGTGATTAAGGTGTTTACATGAGTCACTTTTAGAATACTCCTCTCATGTACCCGTTTTACATTTTATTGAACACAGTTCGATTAACAGCACACGTCATTACGTCACCGTGCCCCGATGTCCCTCCAAAATTTCACGTATCAACATACAGTTTTGGGTGTTTTTATTTAAAAAATAAAATAAAAAAAATTATGAACGTTTCAAGTGCGGTTAGTTATTTGTCATGCTATATATGCAAATAGACAACTGCTTGAAGCCATAGAATGCGTCCCAAACTGCATACTTGCCGTCTATACAGTAGCCAAGATGCATGTATTTCTCCTACTACAGTCCTATAGTAGGCAAGTACGCGGTTTGGGGTGCAGCCGTGCTCTGTTTGCCGTCAAAGGGTTGAGCACCGCCGTGTGCGTACGTGTCCTGTCGCAAAATGCGGTGAAAACTCACACGACATAAATAGTGTGATTAAGGTGTTTACATGTCTGTAATACACGTCGATTATGCGACTAAAACAGGAATACTAAACATGTTCGGATTCGATTTGTGTTTACTTCGAGTATGACCTTAATCGGTTTCAGGTAATTAAAAAGTGCTGTTTACATGGTAGTTTCTTAAATCAGAGTATTGTCTTAATCGGGTTAATAGTGGATTATTGTTGTCCATGTAATCGCAAGAGGGGGCTTTTACAGTTTGTTGGAATATATATATATATATTTTTTTATTGAAACAAGAAAAGACTATACATGTTATCTAAAAAAAAATTTCTCCAATTTTTCCCTACTATAAACAAGTTCAACACTTGTCAAAGTTTTTTCAGATGTAACTCATCCAGAAACTGTAATTTTTTTCGACTGTGAATAATATGGCAGTACGCAATGCTCTATCTAATGCAAAATTTCGAGCAAGAATAAACACAATATTTACCCATATTGTGTCTGACATAGCAGAAACTCAATATTAGCTTCTTGTTTATAGAACTGTATAAAATCTTTTGTATTAAAATATCACACTCACAGTCATGGTGTTGTACTGAATATCAGCACAGCTGTAATTACCTGCAGCAAATCAGAGCCGTGCTGATATTCAGTACAACAGCACTTGCTCATGTGATATTAAGCAATATAGTCTAAGAGATGTTATTGGTCCTATTCTCTTTAACACCGTCATTTCTACCTGTAGTGTCTTGTCTTAAGATTGCTTCTATCTTTCAGTAATATATATCTCATTTGTCAACACGGTTAAAATGTGTGTGATATCATCCTTACTAGTCTAAGAAAGTAACAATACAGTATTATTTCCTATTTCCTTATTAGGTCACACATTCTTACTGGTACACAGTCACAGCTCTTATGATAGCACAATACTTAGATTTCACAATCAAAAGATAATAAGAAATAAGATATTTACTCACCTGAGGATGACGCAGCAGGCATCATTACAGCCTGTTTTTTTTTTTTGGTTTAAAAAAAAAAAAAAAAAAAAAAAAAGACATTAATATATAACCATTTTTATATGAATTGAAGAATTAAATCATAGCATGCTCAAAAAGTGAGCTCCAAGTGATTTATGTAAGATTAAGAAAAGCTCACCGTTTCAGTTGGTTGAAATATGAAAGCTAGTGGAGAGTAAAAACATACTTTAAAATCATCTTAGACCAAACATTAACCAAAAGGTTTAAGGCTTAATAAATAATGTCCAGCCAACAAATCAAGATCTACAATCTGTGTCTATTTCTGTCTTATTATATACCAGCCTCTGGTGTTTGTCTAATCCTCACTTGGCTTTATTTGTATTTCATTACCTTTGCGTCTGTAGAAGACACCGGGGAGACGGTTAGAGCGTTTGAGGTAGAAGAACGAGGCAACAGAGAGAATGAGGAAGAGACTGATCAGCAAAGTGCCCAAAAGGACAGAGGCTGCTACACCCGGACCACCTGTCAATACAAAGAAAACAAGTAAAAGAACTTTGTGTACAGCATTGATAAAAGTTGTATTTCTGAATGATTCAACAATATCTGACAAAATAACGTACTCCAGTATTATGGCCAGAGTGGCAACAACCCAATTTATTAGAATTATGTGTAAAATGATATCGGAGGCATCACATCCACATCTGCTCTTCCCATCCAGAGAAACAATCCACAAAGCTACAGAATCTGGGTTGTTGGAGAGTCATAATTGATCTAACAGCTAAAATGCTTTTGAAAGCTCCAGGTCAAGCAAACCGTAGCTGACCAGATGGTCTCAAAATTAACTGACCAGATGGTCTCAAAATATTGCTATATACAAGCCTTTATTTTATTGTATGCTATTTTTGCCAAAACTTACTAAAAGTGTAAATGCTGTGAGCTTACCTATCTTGACTATTGTGGATATTGAGGTGCGGTCGACAGCTAGCATAAAGTAAAAAGAGAGACAGAAAAAAATTAATAAAAACCTAATAGAGAAAAAAAACCCTAAACAACAATAATTAAAAACAAAATTTTTAAAAAAAAAATTAAAAAAAAATAACCACCCAACAGTAGGTCATACTATGCTTTGCAAAAACAACAAAGCCTATGACAGTACTTTTCTCTAGATCTATCTATATCCATCCAGCTTATATTATCTTGTTTTTTTACACACACACAAATTTTATATATATATATATATATATATATATATATATATATATATATATATATATATATATATATATATATATATATATATATGTATATGTGTGTGTGTGTGTGTGTATGTATATATATATATATATATATATATATATATATATATATATATATATATATATATATATATATATATATATATATATACACACATATACACACACACACACACAGTATCTCACAAAAGTGAGTACACCCCTCACATTTTTGTAAATATTTGATTATATCTTTTCATGTGACAACACTGTAACAAAGTGTCATTTCTTCAATGTAAAGTAGTGAGTGTACAGCTTGTATAACAGTGTAAATTTGCTGTCCCCTCAAAATAACTCAGACATTAATGTCTAAACCGCTGGCAACAAAAGTGAGTATACCCCTAAGTGAAAATGTCTAAATTGGACCCAAAGTGTCAATATTTTGTGTGGCCACCATTATCTTCCAGCACTGCCTTAACCCTCTTGGGCATGGAGTTCACCAGAGCTTCACAGGTTGCCACTGGAGTCCTCTTCCACTCCTCCATGACGACATCACGGAGCTGGTGGATGTTAGAGACCTTGTGCTCCTCCACCTTCCGTTTGAGGATGCCCCACAGATGCTCAATAGGGTTTAGGTCTGGAGACATGCTTGGCCAGTCCATCACCTTCACCCTCAGCTTCTTTAGCAAGGCAGTGGTTGTCTTGGAGGTGTGTTTGGGGTCGTTATCATGCTGGAATACTGCATACTGATCATGCTCTGCTTCAGTACATCACAGTACATGTTGGCATTCTTGGTTCCCTCAATGAACTGTAGCTCCCCAGTGCTGGCAGCACTCATGCAGCCCCAGACCATGACACTCCCACCACCATGCTTGACTGTAGGCAAGACACACTTGTCTTTGTACTCCTCACCTGGTTGCCACCACACACACTTGACACCATCTAAACCAAATAAGTTTATCTTTATCTCATCAAACCACAGGACATGGTTCCAGTAATCCATGTCCTTAGTCTGCTTGTCTTCAGCAAACTGTTAGCGGGCTTTCTTGTGCATCATCTTTAGAAGAGGCTTCCTTCTGGGACGACAGCCATGCAGACCAATTTGATGCAATGTGTGGTGTATGGTCTGAGCACTGACAGGCTGACTCCCCACCCCTTCAACCTCTGCAGCAATGCTGGCAGCACTCATACATCTATTTCCCAAAGACAACCTCTGGATATGATGCTGAGCACGTGCACTCAACTTCTTTGGTCGACCATGGCAAGGCCTGTTCTGAGTGGAACCTGTCCTGTTAAACCACTTTATGGTCATGGTCACCGAGCTGCAGCTCAGTGTCAGGGTCTTGGCAATCTTCTTATAGCCTAGGCCATCTTTACGTAGAGCAACAATACTTCTTTTCAGATCCTCAGAGAGTTCTTTGCCATGAGGTGCCATGTTGAACTTCCAGTGACCAGTATGAGGGAGTGTGAGAGCGATGACCGCAAATTTAACACACCTGCTCCCCATTCACACCTGAGACCTTGTAACACTAACAAGTCACATGACACCGGGGAGGGAAAATGGCTAATTGGGACCAATTTGGACATTTTCACTTAGGGGTGTACCCACTTTTGTTGCCAGAGGTTTAGACATTAATGGCTGTGTGTTGAGTTATTTTGAGGGGACAGCAAATTTACACTGTTACACAAGCTGTACACTCACTACTTTACATTGTAGCAAAGTGTCATTTCTTCAGTGTTGTCACATGAAAAGATATAATCAAATATTTACAAAAATGTGAGGGGTGTACTCACTTTTGTGAGATACTGTATACACACACACACACACACACACACACACACTATTCTCAGGTACAGTGCAAACTGCATAAAGTATACTTAAGTATAATAAGAAATGAATAAATATAATTGAACCCTCACCCAATACTTACTGGTGTTGCACAGTGTCAAGTTCTCCAGATCTGAAGTTAAAGAGTCACACTGCACACACTGAACAGTGCTGTTCTCCAGAACGTGGAGACACCCTAGTGGACAACAAACGTCATCATTAGATGACCTGAATGACCTGTACATTCATATACGTCAAACTTAAAAGTTATAATCATCAAATATCAAACACCAGAGAGGTGATCTATGAGGTATTGAAAGAAAAAAAAATTAATACGTAAAAATCTAAGGTATATGTAAAAATCAAATGAAGACATAAAAGTTTACATTTAAAGCACATATAGTACATGAAATATTACAGTACTGTGGAATTCTCAATTCTGATTGCTCAGAAGTTTTATACAACACTGGCTTGGACAGTAGTGCCAACCACAAGACAAATCACAGGTTTGTATCAATGCACACATTCTAACATGTGGTTTCAGTAACACTTACACAGCAACTTGTATGATGGATATGCCACATAAATAGATTAAAAATTGTTTGTAATCGTCGATATGGTGACGTGAGGAGACATTTCTTTAACAATTTTTGGAAGGAGTCTCCAGTGTCAGAGCTTTGTAACGGTCAGAGATAAAGCTTTAACATTAAGATTTCTGACATGGGAAAGCTTTCAGCACTGAAAGTGGTTTCTCAGTAACAAATCAACAAATGTGTTTTTGCATCATTAATTTAAAGAGAGAGAGAGAGAGGGAGAGAGAGAGAGAGAGAGAGAGAGAGAGAGAGAGAGAGAGAGAGAGGCACTAGTGAAGGAATTACTGTTTAAAGATGTTATAATAAAAGTAATAACACGAACTAAGTATTACAGGAAAACAAACAACAGGATGGTTTGATCTGGCCTGACACATTATGTTTTGTTCCATACTTAAATCATTGTGTGCAAGTGTGTTTTAATGAAGAGGCATTTAATCCTAAGTGCTATTTTAAATACAGCGCACTTCTCAAATTTCAGCACTGAACACCTCTATATCCCTCCATAACGGCATTCACACCGTGTTTGTCTATCGTAAACAAAATGCATTCTGCATGTATTAAAAAAAAAAAAGGGCAGATAAACGAGTACCACAATATGTGCTGTTTATGCAGGTTTCATTCATTTTCTGTGTTCTTTTACAGCAATCATCTAGGTTTCCTAGTAAAGCCTAGAAGAAACAAACACACATAATTTAATATGTTAAATCACTTGCCATATTATTTATTGATAGGTCATACACCTTTAATATTTAACTCAATACAAAGATGTATTTGACTCTTAATTGTAAAACCTGTATTGGGGGATAATGTACTGAATGAATGTACTTTTGTATGTGCTAAAAGGAAAAGGAAAAATAAAAACAAAACAAGACACATACCTGGATTCGTGTAATTTCTAACGCAAAAAGTGCAACCCAGATGATGCAGCAGACTCTAATCATTATGAAACTAGTCCTGTGGGTTAGATTAATATTGGTTTGAATCAGTGCTGATTTAAGATCATATGTACAGTATATCGCTCCCCATGACGTCTAGTACATTAGATGAGCTTTAAGTCCAATGAACAAGTCACATTCAGCATCAAACCTGTCTGAATGATTAACATGATGAATTACGCTTATTTCCATAGTAAATTCTTTCACCCACTAAACCACCAAGACATACATAGTGAAGGATAACTTTAGCATTTAGCTAGTACATACTCTACCATCTCATATCAGTATGGCTAGGTGGCTAATATTACTTTGCCGAGTGTTTTGAATCTCGCAGACCGTATAATTTCCTGTCAAAAAATAAATAAATCAGAGAAAGACATTTATCATTTTTTATAACACTGCATAAAAACAAACCTGAACTTACCTACTCGAGCATCACAGCTTGTACAACGCGTTTCTACACCAGTGCACTTCCTGTTTATCAGGTCATTTGCCAAAATAAAAGTTGATTGTTATCTACGTGTAGAGTATTCAGTTTTTTTGTTTGTTTGGTTATAGTTCGTTTTATATATGAATAGCTATAATAGAACATCAAACATGACAAATATCAGAAATGCGCACTGCAGTTCCAATCATAAAACACATCATAAAGCAAGTCATTTGCTCTTATTTAAGGCGATTCGACACCTAAAAGAGCTTGATAATTATCCTAGCTGATGAATGAAATCATGTCAATGCATACAGGTGAGGAGATGATGGATGTGACTTGATGTGATTTGTTGAATTTTCTCACGCACTATAAATTGTGATTTAAGACACAATCTTAAATAAGCACCGATCCAGACCCACAGGACTAGTTTGATACTGGACATATTTGAAATGATTATTGCATTTTTTTCATTTATACTTATATATTAACGTTGTGGAATGTCAATGAAAAGTTAGTTCCTGTTATCATTTTATGATTTACAGCAGCTATAAACTCACTTTACTTCACTTTCTCTTGAAGATAAGCCTTGTGTGTCCTTATGGACATTTTTCTTTTTGTTGTTGTTGTAAAAATAATTTTGTCTGTGTTAATGCAAACAGCATAAATTTTGCAAAAGGTGTGTATTTTTATTGGAATTTTACTATTTCACCCTCATTTGCTTTTATCTGGGCCGGATTATCCAGTGGACATTATGGGCATGGGCCCATGTGCACTTGGGGCCCAAGCGAGGGTAAGAAAATATTTTTTTTCCTTTCCTTTTTTCGGAGGACAATGTGTGGTTTGGCCACACAAGATTACAAAAAGACACTCTCCACTTCACATCAAAGCCTGAGTTGACTGAGTATGTTGATAACCAGCGTCATTGTACCAATATAGCCTGATGGGATTGGTTTGGTTTTGTCAACTCGAAACTAATCCCGTAACCTTGAGTTTCTTCAGATAGCTTCATGATACAGGCCCCTTTTATGGAATTTACATAACTGTATGTGTGTGTGCATTATCCGTAATCCAATCCACAACAGGCGGCTCTGGATGCAGGTTTTAATTCTAGCTGAGCAGGAGCTGCACCTGAATCCACCTGTGTAATCAATTGTTCTTTGGATCTTGAACCTTTACTGGTGGAAACAAATGCTGTATTTTTTTTTTCATACCAAAAATATTTGATTGATATGAAAGAGGTTGCTTTATTGGAGTTATAAGTAATAAACTTTGTATTTTTACCAACACAAATTGATTCTAATGAGGAAGATGTCATTTTTTTAACCAAGCAAACAGTAGATTATTACGGAGCCCCCCTAGTGTCAGGTAAGAAAAAAAATACAGCCATGTGTAATCCATACCCTCAGTTTTGCAAACCGTACCTTCAGTTTTGCAATCCGTACCCTCAGTTTTGTAATCCCTACCCTCAGTTTTGCAAACCGTACCCTCAGTTTTGCAAACCGTACCTTCAGTTTTGCAAACCGTACCTTCAGTTTTGCAATCCGTACCCCCAGTTTTGTAATCCCTACCCTCAGTTTTGCAATCCGTACCCTCAGTTTTGTAAACCATACCCTCACTTTTGTAATCCGTACCCTCAGTTTTCCAATCCGTACCCTCGGTTTTGTATTTTTAGTTTTGTATTTGAATCAGTGCTTGCTTTCCATCAGGTTTGGTTCTGAAGAGAATGTTAAAAAAAAAAAAAACAACCCTAACCTTGTTTCAATACTGAAATCAGATGTGGTTGAAACATAATTCTTGATCAATATTTGATTAATGCTTTTAACCAGCCAATGAGAGCCTGCTTTACTGTGAGTTACTCAGACCTATAGGAGCACAAATAAATATTTTGTTATCTTTGTCTTTGTTTCACTGTTTCTTAAAAAAAAAAAAAATTGTGGATGTTTTGAGAATATTACAAAAAGCTACATGTAAACCTATAGATCCTGTCTTGCCTTTTGCCCCAGCAGTGGTGTAATATTGAGCTTTCATAATTGTTTGTTTTAAATACCTGCCAAATGGTTTCATTTATTTGATGTTGTAAAAAAAAACATATACAGTACCAGTAATATTTCTAAAGATTTAGAAATTTACATTACATTCTGTTCAGAATTGAGTTATGTTAATACAGACATTTATATTGTGCATATATTCAGACTTTAGACATAACTACAGACTTAAGGTCTATTAAGACTGTTACAGTTTGGTCTGTTTGGATGTAAGTTCATTATTCTTGTGTGATATTGACTTAAGAGAGGAGCAGTATTAAGTCAAGTGCACCTGTCTAATAGTTTGATTTAACCACAAAGTGGTATGTCTCTGTAATTTAATGCTGTAAATATGCTAGGAAAAAACTAGGAAATGCAGTTCAAGGCCAATATTAAATACATAAATTATGAGATTTTTTTTTGTCCGCTATGGTGCCTTTGTGTTCTGGAGACTATTATTAATGAATAGTATTTAAATGTTTTCCCCCCTCCATCCTCCACCAGCAAAGACATCATTTTAATCTGAGACATTGCTTATGTAGAGAGTTTTTATGGATAAAATGATGAACAACAGTTACTTTAAGTAAGCAGTAGCACACATGAGTGCTTAGTCAGCTTATCATTTAAATTGCTCTCATATTTTATTTATAGGAGAACATATTGAAGTAACAAAAACATTGGCATTATTTTATTACTTTGACATATCAAAATAGTGAATTTAAAATGTGATTTAAAAAAAGGCTATATCCCACATACACATTAGAATTTCATGACCTTCATTAAGCATAAAAAAAACAACACCACACAAAATAAAAGGATGTGCTGGATCTAGTGCTATTTTATTTGCTTGTGTGACCTCAGAGGTGTGTGCTACAAGCAAATAATTTGCATAATGTGAATGTTGCAACCAGAAATTCATTATTATAATTTCAATTTTACACCTACACCCTATACAGAGTTTACCGTAAACAAAACTAGTTGGTGATTCTGTTCAAAGTGAACAATGCTACCATGCACAGAGTTACAAAAAGAGCATTTATCCCTATAAACCCATTTTGTTTTCTTTATATTTTGATAGAATTTTTTCATGTGGAAAATTATAGGGGCACACGCAGGGTAGCACGTTCGCCTCACACCTCCAGGGTCCGGGGATCGAGTCCCACCGTGGCCCTGTGTGTGCGGAGTTTGCATGTTCTCCCCGTGCTGCGGGGGTTTCCTCCGGGTACTCCGGTTTCCTTCCCCAGTCCAAAGACATGCATGGTAGGCTGATTGGCGTGTCTAAAGTGTCCATAGTGTATGAATGGGTGTGTGAATGTGTATGTGATTGTGCCCTGCGATGGACTTGCACCCTGTCCAGGGTGTACCCTGCCTTGTGCCCGATGCTCCCTGGGATAGGCTCCAG
Organism: Ictalurus punctatus; assembly: GCF_001660625.3. Lineage (NCBI taxonomy): Eukaryota > Metazoa > Chordata > Actinopteri > Siluriformes > Ictaluridae > Ictalurus > Ictalurus punctatus. The sequence goes on along the minus strand of NC_030426.2, from coordinate 13,338,585 downwards.
GTTCTCCTGTGACCCTGAAAAGGAGTAAGCTGTAGAAGATGGATGGATGGATGAAAAATTATAGGCTATGATCACAGAACATGGACACCTTGCTAAAATACAGTGTATACAATGGTGCATATAAATGAGAAGGATTACTGTATATTGAGGGCCCACGGGTAAAAACTAGGCTTACAATAGAGTTTAAGTTCGACTTTCAGCCTCTGGCTGAATTTATCAATATTCATTATTCTCTAATAGTTGAAACCTCAACGGGTCAGAGCTGTTTTGGTGGCACAAGGGGAACCTACACAATATTGTGCACATGGTTTTAATGATATGGCTGATCAGTGTATGTATTTATATTTATTTCAATAGATTTTATAACAAGCACAATGCAGAGTTTAATGTTACGTTAAATGTTATAATTAATGAAAAATACAATTAATGCAATCTAATAAAATCAAAATGTTGGTTTTGTATCAGTTTAAATCACAGGCTTGGCTTTAATTCTTTAAACCACGTTGACACTTCAGTTTTAAAAAGTGATGGTATCCATAAGCAGTGCCTTGCTTTCAATAACGTCCTTCAGCCATTTTTCTCGGAATCTGGTTTTTCCTGGAGTATGCACCGTCTCGCTGGATTCTACCTGAAACCTGACTCGCACAGGCATCGTGCTTGGTTTGGTAGAGGAGGTGCTGAAGGTGAAGTAGACCGACGCTGTGCTGTGAGGTACAGGGCAGCGGCGGCTCGGCATGCTCCACAGCGCCCTGTAGTGGAACTGTTTCTCAAACTCCAGCTCATTCTCCTGCAGGAACTGGACGCTGAACAACCACCTCGGCTCCACCTCCCAGGTGCTCATATACTGCTCGATTTGGGTTTTTCCTACACTGATTGTAAAGTCTTTGCAAGCGACCCAGTCGATGTTCCTGATCTTGAAATCCAGCTGGTTGCTGTCCGGTGTTGGCGCGCGAGTCAGCGTGCACTGAGCGCCGTCTAACACACTCTTAACGAGCTCAGAGGCTCTGAGATCCAGCAGATCATCTCCTGGTTTAGTATCCATTGAGTTATGTCATTAATTTGAAAGGATCCTCAATTATGCTGGAAATGTCCTTATGGAAAAATCAACATGCGGTCTATGGGCGTCGCTACGCATTAATAACATCCGGGACCGCTCTTGGCATAAACAGACATTGCCATGGCAACGCCCAACAAGTACTTGAATATATTGTTGGGGGTTTTTTTTCTTCCCCTTTACATGTAACTGCACATTCATACAGTTATCTAATGTAACTGCACATTCATAAGTAATCTATTGTAATCTAATACAGTTATCTTAATCCAATCATGTAGCAGCAGCAAAATGCTTTTTATATATCATTTATATATACTCAGCAAAAAAAAGAAAGGTCCCTTGTTCAGGAGACTGTATTTTAAAGATAATTTTGTAAAATCCAAATAAGCTTTACAGATCTTTATTGAAAAGGGTTTAAACAACGTTTTTCATGCTGTTTCAGTGAACCATAAACAATTATTGCACATGCACCTGTGGAACAGTCCTTAAGACCCAAACAGTTTACAGGTGATAGGTAATTAAGGTCACAGTTACAATAACTTAGGACACTAAAGATACCTTTCTACTGACTGTGAAAAACACCAGAAGAAAGATGCCTAAGGTTCCTGTTTACCTGCGTGAACATGCCATAGGCCTGCTGCAATGAGGCATGAGGACTGCAGATGTGGTCAGAGCAATAAAAGGCAATGTCTGTAATGTAAGACGCCTAAGTCTACAGGGAGACAGGAAGGACAGCTGATCGTCCTTGCAGTGGAAAATTACATGTAACCATGTAACCATGTATATATTGTTACTATACTAAATTGGTGGATTATCACACAGCATCAAAACAGTGTAAAACTTTTTACTTCAAATGCATTTCACTTGGTAAATACACTCACTTTATTGTCCACTTTATTAGGAACACCTGTACACCTGCCAATAATGTGGCAGCAGTGCAGTGCACTAAATCATACTGCAGATATGGGCCAGCAGCTCCGGGTAATGTCCAACCATCAGAATGGAGGGGGGAAAAAAGTGATTTCAGTGATTTTGATTTTGGCAAGATTGTTATTGCCAGATGGGCTAGTGGGAGTATTTCTATAGCTGCTGATTTCCTGGGATTTTCACGCAGAACAGTTTCTAGAGTTTACTCAGAATGGTGCAATAAAGAAAAAGCATCCAGTGAGCTGCAGTTCTGCATACAGAAACACTTTGTTGATCGGAGAGGTCAATAGAGAACGGCCAGACTGGGTTAGCTGACAGAAAGGCTACAGTCACTCAGATAACAACTCTAAAGTTGTGGTTAATAGAAAAGCTCACCAAAACTGCACAGCTGAAGATTAGAAAAATGTAGCGTGGTTTGATGAATCCCGATTTCTGCTGAGGTACACAGAGGGTAAGGTCAGAATTTGGCACCAACAGCATAAATCCATGGACCCAACCTGCCTTGTGTTAGCAGACCAGGCTGGTGTAGGTGGTGTAATGGTGGCTCCTTATGGCTACTTCCAGCATGATAATGCTCCGTGTCACAAAGTAAAAGTCGTCTCAAACTGGTTTCATGAACATGACAATGAGTTCAGTGTTCTTCCGTGGCTTTTCTAATCACCGGATCTGAATCCAGTAGAACCGCTTTGGGATGTGGTAGAATGGGAGATTCACAGTATAAATTGTGTGATGCAATCATGTCAACACAAACCAGAATCTCAAACGAATGTTTCCAACATCTTGGGGAAGCCATTTCACGAAGAACTGGGGCTGTTTTGTGGGAAAAGGGAGGCCCTACCCAGTACTAGCACAGGGTTCCTAATAAAGTGCTCGGTGATTGTAAGCTGTATGTACTTATCTGTTTCACTCACTTTCTGAATTATTAAATATACAGTATTTTAAATGTTGAATTTGAGGTATGGAAAGAGCAAAGTCAGGATGCCCAGTGTTACATGGACCAAACATTCTCAGCATGCTGTGACCTTTAATCAGCTGGAGTGAGTTGCGCGCGCGCATAGCGCTGATTTGAAGCTACTTCAGGCGTCACAGACTTTCAACAAGCTGCTGTCATTAAACAGCGGTTATTTTAAACATACCTTGTGTGAGTTTTCAGAACAGTCTAATGGTATAGTGGGCCAAAAATACTGTATTAGCAAGCATGGGCGGACTAAACAGCAAACTAACTAGGTTATATAAACGAGATAAATAGCGTGAAAACCGAACTGTAGCTAACGCTAGACTGCTAATACTAGTATCGCATTGCTAGCTAACTAGTTTAACCGACTTATAACGAGAATTATCACATAGCTATTCATTCAATATTTTCTTTATAGTAATTGTACAGCAACACGGAAGCATGAAGCCGAACATTTGGAATGTAAAGGATATTTTGAACGTCCCAATGAACTCTGTGTAAGTCTGAGTTTTACAGCTTGTATATTTATGGATAGTAACGCAGACTATTAATCAGGTGTCTTATTTCATAGGAGTGCAAGACCAGGTAAGGGAGGTGCCACCAGTGACTACTCGAGCCTGCCTGACTCTCAGTTTCTGTTTGGGTCTCAAACCTGGCCTGAAAATTCTCAAAGCTTTTCCCAGGAGATAAGTGGACAGTCCAGAGGCTCTCAACAGGCCTCACAGGAGGTACAATTCAATATCTATGATCTCTTTCTCTGTAGAAGTTACTTGAAAGCAGGTGCACTTTGTGTTTTCATTATGCACCAATTATAACTGCATGGGATGTACTATGAAGTCTTCTCTTCATGTGGTGCAAACATTCTGCTCATATTTTCATAAAGTGAATCAATTTATTTGTTAATCTGTTTCACTTTATGTGTAATAAATCTAGAATATTTGAAAGTTCCACTTTTTGAATTAAATTATGGGAAAACATGAACTTTTCCTCGATATTCAAATTTTTTGAGATGCACCTGTACACTATGCACTTATACACTATGTAGTTATGCACTCAACCATGTAGTGTATGAATTTTATAAGTGTGACAGAGGGCTCGGTCATGAGTGTGGGAGCACTACATTTACACACACACATCCACTCCATTACAGCACCTAGTATTCCCATTCAGTCTCCCAACAAAGTACTTACCAGGCCCAACTTTGCTTTGCTTCCTGCCATACCACTCTAACACTCTAAAGCAAAGTTGGGCCTGGTTAGTACTTGGTTGGGAGACTGAATTTGAATACTAGGTGCTATAATGGAGTGGATGTGTGTGCGTGTTATGTATGCAACTGGTGTGTTAACCTGCCCTAGTGTGCACCCAAGGGTAGGGAAAACTGGAAAACGGGTGGATAGTGGATTATGTGTGTGTGTGTGTGTGTGTAAATGTAGTGCTGCCGCAATTGTGACGGAGCCCTCTGTCACATTAAGGTTATTTTTTCATTCAACATCGGAGTCTGATAGTCCCTCCCCATCTGCTACGTAATTTAAAGCTGCGACAGGTGAGTACATGAAGTGTCCAACATCCCACACTTTGTTTTTTCGGTTTATTAAGTTCATCATCCGGGTATTTAAAGAGTACTTTTTCTATTTGTGATTTTCAGTGTTAACACAATACTCACACTATACTAAAAAATGGCATAGAATAGTGCATAAGTACATGAATTGGGATGCACCTTAGGTGATTAGAAAAAACAACTGTCCACTTTGGGTGAGCCTATGCCAAAGACAGCCTCAGGTTCCTGTTCTTGGCTGACTGGAGTGGACTGGTCTTCTGCTGTTGTAGCCCAGCCATTTCAAGGTTCGATGTTTTGTGAATGCTGAGATGCATTTTGTGCTTGTAAAGAATGATTATTTGTGTTACTGTTTCATTCCTTGCAACTCGAACCAATCTGGCCGTTTTCCTCGGACCTGTCTTACCAACAAGGCGTTTCCACCCACAGAACTACCACTCACTTAATGTTTTTTGTTTTCCACATCGTACTGTGTAAACTCTAGAGACTGTTGCATGTGAAATTCAGGAGATCAGCAGTTTCTGAACTACTCAAACCAGCCCTTCTGGTAACAACATCCATGCCACGATCAAAGTCATAGGGATCATGCTTTTTTTCTTCATTCTGATGTTTGTGAAGCTCTTGACCTGTATCTGCATGATTTTTTGCATTGTGCTGCTGCCACATTATTGGCTGATTTAGATAACTGCATTAAGGTACAGGAGTTCCTAATAAAATGGACAGTGAGTGTACACTTGCATTTGGTCAAGTTATGATAAGGCATATCTTTCAGATTATAAATTCTTTCAGATTCTAACTTTATCACTTTGTTCTTGCAGTTTGCTTTTTGTAGTTTTTTTTCCTGCAAAAAATTCAATTTGTGGATAATAGTGAAAGCCACATTAGCAAAAAGCTACAATGTAAATCTAAAACCTTTTGGAGAACTGTTCAAATTAAAAATCTGCGCAGTGTTTTGAGTTTATGTTACCTCATTTTTGACAGATGTATGAAACGAAGGTGTCAACCAACTATCACTCCAAGCCTGTACTGTTTTGTGATAGCAAAGTAACCAACATTTTGGGTGGTAGAGCCATGGGTATTTTAGACAGATTTGAAGAGGAGAAGAGAAAAGCTAAAGAGATGTAAGTACACCTATTCATATCTGTTCCTTATGCTCCTTGGGGGGGAAAAAAAAGAAAAGAATATTTGGTATGTCTAAGGACGCAGATGATTTGTTGTGAAAACATAGTGCGTCACATGGTATAAAAGATGTAAAATGCCTTTCACTTTTAAGTCTGTAGTTTTTGTAATGTAAACATTTAAAGCATGTGCTGTAAATTATGCTGATTTATACAGTGAAATTCTGGTTGGAGTCCGGCAGTTGCATGAAAGCCTGGAAAATGTAAGTGATAAAGGCAGAATTACAGCCTATGTAGGTCTTTAATTTGGATTACATTAGTTTTTTGTATAGTTTTATTTATCTATGTATGTCTGTTTCAGATCAAAAAGACTTTTCTGAACTGTATTGATGGAAGTTGTGATATAACCCGAGCAGCAGTGGCTGAAGGAATGGATCATTTCAGAAAAACAAGTAAATATTATTTTCAATTAATATTTCCTGTGTTTTGTATGTCTCTATCTTAATACCGTGGATTACAGTTTACTCTTTTGCTAATGCAACACATTAAGACCTTGGATCTCTTTTGTCCAGCAGAGGGCAAAAATGTGGAAAATCATTGAACAGTTTTTATTATTGTTTGTTTTTGAGTTGTCCATCCATTCAAGATCCTTGTTAGAGTTATATCTCAAGAATGAGCAGTTTGTAAGTTTAATGAAAAGTTTGTAGATTTTATATGGAATTATCATTGAAACCTGCAGATGTGTTGAATAGATTTTTCAATAGAACCAAACAGTGTCAAGGTCACAGCAAGGTGAAATGTCTGAAATAGAATTACTTGAATAGCTTCCTTCCTTGTTTGTCATACAGAGTTACTTACACCTTCATGTTGAGGAAGTCAATGCCCATTTTCTGGCTAAATAAGAAGAACTAGGTGGAGGCATCCCCATCAATGCCATTTTTATCACGTTCTAATTTTATTTATTTGTTTGTTTGTTTATTTATTTTAATTGTTCCTTCTTCATGTTTATTGTTTTTGTGTGTGTGTGTGTGTTTTTTTTTGTCAATATCATTTGCATTACAGTTCAGGATCATTTTGCCACCATAAAGGAACACATAGCAAGTCAGACTGAACTGCTAATGAGCCAAACGCGTAAAGAGATGGACAATGAGACTAAGGTAAACAAAATCTGAAACAGACTCTAAGTTATACTTATGATTTATTTGGAATGATGATTAAAGGATCCTGTGTTTCTTACATTTAAAGGGCTCATTCTTGTCAAATATGTTTTGCTCTGCAAAAAAAATTTAATTCCTGCTATTCTCCAGTGCTAGTTTTGCCATTATTGTAGAACTACTGAACCAGGCAGCTTCTTCAAAGAGCTTAGCACTTTCATCAGAGAGTGTTACTCTATTCATTTTAGTTGAATTGTAAACAATCTTCAGTGACGGCACAACTTGCTTTACTTGAGATCACTTGGTAAGCACTGTTTCCAGGAGTTGGCATTTGTATATATATATAAAAAAAAAAGTTGTTCAAAGTCCTTAGCTGTTCAAATGATATACAATTATTTATTATTGCTAATTCGCTGCAGTTGATCTTACAGATCAGAAAGGATTTGGGATTAAGGCTTGGTCTTATATTAAAGGCAATTTCTACTGTGTTTTTAAAATGTTAAAAAAAAAGAATCGTTTTATCTAAGACATAAAAGTAAACCACAAAGCATTAGATTGCTTCCCAATATGTTGATTGTCTTTTATTACAAATAATAATTTTTTCAAAATTCATTGCCACAAATGTGTACCTCTACATCAAACCTAAATTTAAACAAGTAAGGAGTGCATGTTGTTATAAAACAAATAATTCCTTGCAGGGTGTGCGGCACAAAGTGGAGGGATTTTACCACCGGAAGGGAATTATTTTCTTCTTCTTAAGTGTTTTATTCTTGTTATATCCACAATTGCAGTTTTTATGTTGTTAAGAAATTAATGATTTGTATATGTTTATGGTTACATTTAATGTTGTACAGTGTCCCCAAGACAAGTTAATTCCTGTTATCATTTATATTACAACAGCTGGAAACAGTTGTGCCTTCACCACCCTCTCTGTTTTCTCTCTATTGAAATTTAATAAGACAAAAAAGTTTACTGGAATCCCGAAAGCGCAAAGGCTTCTGTCCTGAAGACGGAAGACTTAATGACCGCAAAGTGCTTACATCCAAGCCTCCCTCCATAAATGTGAAATAAACTTCACCCTGCCAACAATTAGGCCTTTTTATTTGTTAAATAACACTGATTTTTTTCCCCTCAATTATTATGAGATTTGTACTGCATCTGCCATACAAGTCCTTGTGAATGAGCTGTTAAAATAGAATGACCTCACACATTTGAATGAGTGCAAAGCACACATGAATTACCAATCAGACTAGTTTGTTTTTATATCAGTATAGTTTGACTGAGGCTTGTTTATTTCCTCATGGCCCAGACATCATTAGCTCTGAAAGACTTCAGCTCACTTGTGCTCAGCCTCCAGCGGGACTTGGAATTACTAAAAGTGGAACAAAGCAAGGCGCAGCGTCTGCTTGGAGAGATTTTGTCTCTGCTTGGCACAATAATGACTGCTCGCTCCACTGGAGCTCATCACGGACCTGTCCGAATGATCGACAACACTGTTCAGACATCACCTGGTTTGGTAGCGCAGTTCTGTGTTGTTTCAGAAGAAAGGCGTTATTATGAAGGTCTGAAGCTGTGCAGTGAAGCATTTAATTTCTCAGAGGGAAGAGTAGACCAGAGTATTTGTCCTGTTAAAAAAACATCTCTAGAGAAACCTAACAGAGGAGCATCTTTCCAGGCCATAGGCACTCAGCATTTTGAGAAGCAACGGCACATAGGAACGGAGAGGTCTGACCCCAATGGCTGGCAAAAGTCTTACCATCTGCACTCCGTTACAACCAGTTCTCCAAGCCCAGTGGCTTCTAGCACTGTCACTGCTCTTGTACAGGATCCTAAGAATTACATGGTTGGAAGCCCTGTACATGTAGAACCAGTAAAGTCTTTGAACGATACGAATAAGAGCAAATCAGCAACCTGGATTGAGGTGCCCAGAGAGAAAAAAGTGCCTAAGCGAGCACAGAGATATCAGACCTTCAAGAAAAAGAAGAGAGCTTTGATTCTGCCACAGAGACGCCCTAATCAAGGGATGACTTTGAATAATACGTTTGAAGATAGTCAACATGATGAAGACCAAGAAAACAGGGGGTCTCAGTCAGCGGTCAGTGCCTATCAGAAAACCAGCAAAGCTGTTTCAGAGAACCGTTTACCACTGCAGCAGCAAAGCACAACTAGACTGATGAATATTAGTGAATGTGGACAGCACCTGAATCCTTGGTCCTGGTCCCAGAGCAGCAACAGTTCGCAGGTGACTGTGGAATACCAGCGAGCTGAATGGGAGACAGCGAAGCCTGAGCAAAAAGCCAATACTATACAGAGACCGAGAGTTACTTGGCAGCTCTTTGACTTCATCAGTGACTCTGATTAATTTGATGCGAGTTACACGAAAGATCATTTTAAGACACAAAGCAATTTTTTTTTTGATTAGGACTTGGATCAGAATGTTTTTGTTGTTTTTCTGTAAAACACTGGCAAAGTTTGAGTTCTTTGTAGTTCTCTAGTGCATTTCTTCTGCTTCCCATGCACACACAGGCATGTTTACTGTTGCCTTACATAATAGCAAAAATTATTTCTTACTAATTAGAACTTATTTCCTACATGATTTTCGAAATATTTTGGTTTCTGTTGCTAGTCAATCAATATTAGAGCTCAGGTCAAAGTGTGGGGGGGACGGGACCTTTTTTGTTTTGTATTGCTATGGATGTACAAACATGGCTACAGTAATATTTAGACAACTAAGTCACAGTGTCAGATGTGCAACAGAACATACGGTGCATAAAATATTGTTACAAAGAAAGCATCTCTGTAATACAGCTGACGAATTAATTCATAGCGCATGCTTATATTTAATGCAAGTGAAGAAATCATTAACAGAGCATGTGAATATTCTCTGTAATCTGTTACATTCACATGTCATAAGAGTTGTATACCAAAAAAAAAAATATATCTCAACGATTATTATTTTTTGAAAATGCAGTTCTAAATAGGCCATCAGTCTACGGTCAGTCTAAGAAGAATAAATCGACACTTGTATTGTATCAACATATTTCACATGTTCAGTTCAGCCTTAAGTGAATAAAACACAACGTCCTTGTACAGCTGTGGAGATCTCAATTTTGTGAAATGCTTATATGTGCAAATTGTCAAATTTTGTGATTGCATTTGCTTTTGTCATACATGGATAGTTTTTGTTATTCATCCACCAAGTCAGCTGGAGGGGGTATGAGTCTTCGTGGGTTAAGGTTCGCCACCAGACACACGTCATAACTGTCGTGCATCACAGCCTGTTTAACCACCACAGTCCACACATTCTCCCATGGATCCAACTGCAGGATATCCTTGGTGATGATGTCATGGCGGTCTAAGAAGAATTTTATCATTATAGTTGTGTGTGTGTGTGTGTGTGTGTGTGTGTGTGTATATGTGTATATATATGTGTGTGTGTGTATATATATATATATATATATATATATATATATATATATATATATATATATATATATATATATATATATATATATATATATATATACACACACACGTGTATATGTGTATATATATGTGTGTGTGTATGTATGTATGTATGTATGTATATATATATATATATATATATATATATATATATATATATATATATATATATATATATATATATATATATATATATATATATAACAAAAAAAAATGTATGTGTGTGATTTTTAAAAATATATCTAAGTTAAATTGTTGTTGAGTGTTGTTTATATGGACATAAAATGAGAGGTTACAGCTAGATGAATGTTGCATGGTGTGGTATATCTACCTGCTCCTTTATAGTATCCACAAGCATATAGTTTTCCATCCACCACCCCAGCATTTGGTGCATTGCTTCGCAGTGACAAAAGTGGCCAGGGTAAGGGAGGACCATCCCTCCAGAAATCGCCATCAGGGTTGTAGATTTCTACTGCATCAAGACAGCGGCGTGACTGTCCGCGATCTACACCCTCACATCCAATACCACCTGCAGGGCAGATGCAGAACTTGACATAGGAACAGAAATTTGAGATATGTTTAATTTAGTGTGTAAGATGTAATATGGCATAGTTTCAGTTTAACTTGACCCTTTCTCTTAGTAAAATTGTGTTAATCCTACAAGAACCAAGGAGTAAACAAATTAACTTCAAAACAAGTATTATGTAAAAGGTGGATATTTTTCATCACAAACAATATTGACACCGCTTATAAATTTAATTCTAAAAATGCAGTATTTATCATTGGCATTTGCTGGCACTTAGCATAACAAACATAGCAAGACAACAGCCCAAACAGTATTAAGTTACTGCACTGTTGCGCTGTGCTTTTAAACCACTCCTAATTACTTCGGGCGGGGAAGTGTTTTTTTTTTTTCCATATATGTGGTATTTATTTTCAAATAAGTGGCATTTGAATTGAATATGTTGCTTTTATGTTTGTTGCCAAGTTTTACACTGGCTTCCCAGTAGATTGCTAAAAATAAATGCACTTAATATTCAAAGGCTTTTTGCTTCTCACCTATAACATAAATCTCCCCATTGAGGGCCACTGCACTGCAGCGATATTTGGAATATTTCATAGGACAGAGCTCATTCCACTTGTTGTTCTCTGGGTCATACACAAGCAGGCGGTTACTCATACGGTCAGGCTCCTCATCCGCATGATATGTCTGTCGTTCACAAGACGAGTCACAACAGGTGCAGTTAAACAAAACAAGAAAAAGAGAGAGACAGAAACTGAGTAGGGTTACAAACAAACACAATTACTGTTCTCGCTCGGTGTAATTTGATTTCATGTTGAGGTTATACGATCCTAGTTGTGCTTCTAGAAAAGCCAAGCAATGCCCATTTTAGTGCTGCCTTTACTCTAACATTCACTTATTAATGGCTAATACAAGGACTCTTCAGGACCAGCTATACAATGTCCGATTGGAAACCTTAAAACAATGGGTATTCTCTAACCTGTGGTGTCCTTCCTCCAAGGACATAAAGGCAGTTTTTCATCCGGACAACACTGTGATGGGCCAAGGGCATTGGTAAAGGGGCGGCACTGCGCCAAGGGCCGCCCTGTAAAGACCAGCGTGCAACACTGTTGGTGATGAGGTACTGATTCTTCAGCATCATCTGACCCCCTATTAGGTACAGGTTATCACCCAGGGAACTCAGGGCATATGAGTCACGGTATTCTGCTGAGCTCAGGTGCTTCCAGCTACCCTGAGCTTCCTCATTATATCTTAAAAAAAAAAAGTTAAATGGAAAATATTTAAGTACAATTAAACAATTATTTCTGCAATATACTCTCAAAAGACGTGTAATGATATGGAGATTGCGATAATATAATGCTTTTTTTAAAAAAAATTTTTTTTTACTGATTTAAAAAAAAAAGATTTTATTTTGCCTTTGGCTGCGTAAAAATCATTTTTAATACTCTGTCCCACCAGATTAATCTCCTGAAATACTTTGTAAATAATTGAAAAATGAGCAGTTACAACAGGAGAAATGAATTGTGCAACGCAGAGCCTAATTCATATATGGTCAGATCATCCTTAGTAGGCTTTGCTAGTAGTAGGCCAGTTACTCAATTATGACTATGTTCCAATGAACTATCCATACCTACACTTTACAATCATACTAATTTTGGACCTGTTTACATAATATTTGCTGTACAATGTTAGTTTAAACAAAGATCGAGGTAGATTACTAAAGATGCAGTTTTGTTTCGGAAAAAACCCCCCAGACATTTTGTTTCACATACACTCCCTGACCACTTTATTAGTAACAACTGTACCTCTGTTCATTCATGCAATTATCCATTCATGTGGCAGCAGCACACTGCATAAAGTCACACAGATACAGGTCAAGAGTTTCAGTTAATGTTCACATCAAAACATCAGGACATAACAGGCTACGCTTTCCCAATCTACAGCTGTCCAGTGAGCCTGTTCTTGGCTGACAGGAGTGGAACCTGATTTGGTCTTCTGTTGTTGTAGGTCATATACCTCAATTTTTGGCATGTTGTACATTCTGAGATGCTCTTCTTTTCACCACGGTTGTAAAGAGTTACCATAGCCTTCCTGACAGCTCAAATTAGTCTAGCCATTCTTGTCTGACCTCTCTCTTTAACAAAGCATTTTTGCCCACGGAACTACTGCTGATTGGACTTTTTTGCATCATTCTATGTAAACTCTAGAGACTGTTGTGTGTGGAAACCCCAGGAGATTAGCAATTTCTGAACTACTGAAACCACCCCATCTGGTACCAACAACCATGACACTGTCAACGTCACATCCCCCCCCCCCCCCCCCATTTTCTCCCAAATTGTTGTGAACATTACATGATGCACTTGACCTGCATCTGTATGAATTTATTCATGGAACTGCTCACACATGATTGGATAATTGCATGAATAAGCAGAGGTACCAGTGTTCCTAATAAAGTGGACGTGTGGAGTGTGTGTGGACGTTAAATTATTGTAGCACTTGAGCCTTACTTGAAAATCTCCACATTCTTCTCCTTTTGTCTTGCCAACCTTCGTGGCCCTAACTCTCCAGCAACAACAATATCATTGCGTTCCGTGACAACCCCAGCGCATACATATCCAAGGGCATCACCGTATCGAGGGGAAGTGATGAAAAATGTGCGCCCAGTTGTGGGAGCGTAACAGAAGCTGCGGTCTGAAAAGCTTCCATAGCGTGAGCGTATTCCTCCGTTATCATTGCCAATGCATAGCAGTAGATCGGTCGTTTCCATGCCATAACGTAGCTTCAGCCGTCGGGCTGGAGCCTCTGGATGCAGACCTGCCGCTTCAATTGCATCCTCCATCATCTGTAGACATTCTGCATCAGCCAGCAGTGCTGTGTTGCGGCGCAGTGTCTCCTTCAGGTAGCTGACACTCACCAGTGGAAGGCGTACCTTCTGTAAGAGTTCTGGCAGCTGACTGGCACGATTTTCCTCCCCCAGACTCACTCCAACTGAGCAATGTTTCACCCATCGCAGCACTACGTCAAGAATGGTTTCCTCTCGGGTGACATTAAGGTCATCTGAAGCTAGCAACGCCCCAAGTTGATAGGCTTCCAGCTCCAGCACCTCCTCGCTCATACACACCTCTGTGAAGTGCTGCCGGAGGTAACGCTGAGCCTGGTCTACTAATTCTTCAGCTCCCAAATCGCGTGCATAGTAATAGATCCCCAGGCAGTTGGAGGCATCCATGTTGTCTGTCATATAGATTTGGCAGCGCTTAAAGACATCATCCATCTGCAAGAGGAATGCGGCGACTGAGATACCCTGTACGTTGTCAGGGGAAAGTGGAAGCTTGGAGCTGTACATGTATTCCAGTAAGAGGGCTAAGCTTTGAGCTGGCATGTCTCTCAGTACCACCTGGCGGTTTACACTCTCACGCAGGCCACAGGTAAACATGACCCGGAAATATGGGCTGAACGCAGCAAGAACTGACCGGTGACATGGGAAGCTGAGGCCTTCCGCAATAAGTACCACATCTGTTAACTGCTCCGCTTCACGCATGTGATTCAGCTGTTCCAACAGCATCAGACCATGCTTAGCTCTCAGATCCATTCTGCTTCTTGATGAGGATTTGTTTTTCTTCTTTAAAAAAAAAAAAAAAAGTTTCACCTTAATCAAGGGTTTCCTTTAAACTACAGACAGTCTGGAAGTCATCTTTTAAAAAGTCAGGGACAGGTTATCTGGCAAAGTACAGAGCAAGACACAAGCTCAGCTTGTGCAGTTATTTGAGAGGGAACATCTGTGACAATCTATTAGTGCATGTTGTTTAAATGTCAAAGCACAGACACTGAACTATTCATAACACGTTTCTAACTTTTCATGCATGATCATGTGCTGTATTTTTAATGCACATTAAAAAAATTATATTTAATTATAAGTAAAACCCTGTCAAATACCACCAATGTTTAGTCAATACGTAACAAGCCTTCCGGTTAAATACAGATCACTGTCACTGCAGTTTCAAGTTCAGTATTACTACGAGGTGAGAGAAATATTAATTAAACCGATAAGATTAGGACATGCATTGATGAGTCGTACCAGAGATCTTGCTTGCAGTGTTCTTTGCCTTCAACAGGCAAGTCGTCCATTACATACACTTCATACACACACACACACTGTGTCTGTGACAGTGCAATGAGAAGGAGGGAGAGTGAGAGAAATCTGTTTACTGAACCCTCTGTGCCCAATGCTAAGCAACATGGCTAATAATAGACCATGATGTTTCAAATAACCAATGGGGGGGATCAGAAGAAACAAGATATTTTCTGAGGAGAAATGGATGAAAGCTGCAGTCTGTTCAAGAAGCTTTGTGTTAATATTTAGTGAAAATTTAAACAAACGGACAGTGTTTCTGTTCTTGTTGTTTTTCCTCACGTTTCAATGTGTGGAATGGCCCTTCAGGCTGCTGG
Organism: Ictalurus punctatus; assembly: GCF_001660625.3. Lineage (NCBI taxonomy): Eukaryota > Metazoa > Chordata > Actinopteri > Siluriformes > Ictaluridae > Ictalurus > Ictalurus punctatus. The sequence continues at coordinate 13,323,388 of NC_030426.2, read as the reverse complement.
GTATGTGGGGATTAGATTTCACCCCATCATGCTGTTAAAGTGATGTCAGGCCCTGCACTTGTGCATTCAGTTCTTAAAGGACCATCTCATGCGAAATCAGTAGTTGGTGTACTAACTGTGAAACAAATTGGAAGTATGACCTAAGGGCTTTGGAATATGGATGTAAATAGGGGTGTCTCCCTTAAATAAAGGATAAAGAGAAAGACAAGCTAATACACGCATACTCTACATGGCCAGTATGTGGACACCCGACCATCACACCCATATGTGCCCATTCCAAAACCATTGGCATTACCACAGATTTAGTCCTCCCTTTACTGCTATAACAGCCTCTGTTCTTCTGGTAACGCTTTCCACTGTATTTTGGAATGTGACTTTGGGAATTTGTGCTCATTGAGCCAGAAGAGCCTTAGCAAGGACAGGTGCTGATCTCAAGGAGGAGACCTGGTGTGCAGTCAGCATGTTCAGTGGGATTAATGTCAGGGCTCTGTCAGGCCACTTGACTGCTTCCATACGAACCTTGGCAAAACAATTCTTTATGGGCTTCGTTTTGGACCTAGTTTCTTAAAAGGGGAATTGTCATTATGAAATAGGGGCTGCTTTAGTTCCACTTAATGGAAATAATGCTACAGCATACAATGACGTTCTGGACAACTGTGTGCTGCAAACTTTGTGGCAACAGTTTTGGGAAAGCCCATATATGGGTGTGATGGTCAGGTGTCCACTTACTGTCGGCCATATAGTGCATCATGACCACTCATTTAGTTGTGTTGTGTCATTGTCAAATCAAGATTTAGGCTTTAATGTTTTACAGCTCCATCTCCTCACATGTTCACTAAGGGTTTACATTTATTTATTGTCCAGCTGAAAAAATGACTATATATATTATGGACTTAGTGGAATGTGCAGTACAGCATAATAATAGCTATAGTAACTGATAAAGATGTCATTTCAGTTATATTGTATTTCCAGTGTGTATTAAGCATAAATTACTAAATCCTTATAATGTTCTATGCATAAACAAGTGAATAATAAGTGAAACACAGGTTTGCAGTCCATGGTCCTTTTTGCTATAGAGGCTAATCTTTAAACAGTGATAGAAATATTAACCCTAGTAAGGGTTTGTTTCCCGCCGCTGCCCTGTGTGTGCAGAGTTTGTATGTTCTCCCCGTGCTGCGGAGGGTTTCCTCCGGGTACTCTGGTTTCATCCCCAAGTCCAAAGACATGCATAGTAGGCTGATTGGCATGTCCAAAAAAAGTGTCCGTAGTGTATGAATGGGTGTGTGAATGTGTATGGGATTGTGCCCTGCGATGGATCAGCACCGTGTCCAGGGTATACCCTGCCTTGTGTGTCATGCGTCCTGGGATTTGCTCCAGGTTCCTTGTGACCTTGTAAGGATAAGTGGAACAGAAAATGGGTGAATGGATGGATGGATTAACCCTAGTTTTCATTTTACAAGTACAAAAACCTGGCACTGAAACAGACTGTCCTTAATATTCAATTCACAAGAGTTTTAATCTTGAAAATCTTTTGCTAAAGTGATCTGAACTTGATCTGAAGTTGATCTGAAGAGCACATGGTAGAATTTGAAGGTAGTTTTGTTGAGCGTGATAATATTAATAATGTAGCAGTTTTGTATCAAGTATCCCATTATTATAACTGGGCAGGTGCTTAAAAGGTATAAGAAGAATGCATTTCAAGCTTCATTTTGTTTTAGAGTGAAATTGCTGCAGTGAACACTTGGATCCTATTGTGCTGACTGTGTGTTGTAGAAAATGATGAATCAAAGACTGATTGCTAAATGTCTCTTCCTGTTTCCAGTGATGAGATTATTAATTCATTCATGTCTTACCCAACATCCGGGTGGGATCTGTCACTAGAGCAGTAAATATTCACTAGAGCACACCAGTGGAAACTTGAGAAAAAGCTGAATCAGCATAAGCACAGGATTAACATTATAGTGTGATTTTTTATATTTTTTTAAAAAACATTATTTTATATCCACACTTGTGGAGTTTTGAATCATGGAGTCATACATCCAATCTCATTTTGTGTATTAATTGTTATTTATAGTTTATAAATGAGTATTTTAGATTTCTCCTTAAGTAATCATTAACAAAAAAGACAGCCCTTTTTACTACGTCTTCCTCATCCTATTTAAGTGTCTGTGAGTGTAAATTGCAAACTAGAAACCCCAGGAATCAAAAGGGTGAAGTCAAAGTATAGGATAAAGAAAATTTTTAAAATTCGATCTGAACTAGGTTTGTGCTGTAAGTATGGTTAGTGGGAAGAATAGCTCAGGGTACTGTGTGGAGAGGGAGATTCTGGATGAAGAGAGGCTGGAGGAGATGGCTAGGAGACTGGACCCCTCACACACCCACATTCCTTTCTCTCATCACCTGAAAAACTCACTCAGGTGAGACACTTAAACAAAAGGAAGATTTTTTTTTTTTAAAAATTGGAGTATGTGTGTGTGAATAGTGGTGGTATTATTTATTCCTATGAATTCCTATTAAAGTGAAGATTATTTCTTTCTTGTCTTTTGTCCCTAATCCTCTTCCCTCTCACAGGTGTTCTATTCCCAGACTGAAGCATAGAGTGGCAGGCTGTTTACCCGTGCTTTACTGGTTACCGCGTTATTCCATCTGGGACTATGGCATGCCAGACCTCATCTCTGGCATCAGTGTGGGCATCATGCACTTGCCACAAGGTGAGAGCTTCTGTAGCTTAAGATTATTTCCTATCAATTAATTAGTATCTTTGGGCAGAATAGGAGAAAGGTCAAACTGTTCAGAACAATAAACCTGTCGTTAGAGTCTGATATAATAACTGTTTTTATTTTATGAATGAGGAAAAACTAATACAGTTTTGTTAAGTAATTCTCAAATTTTCTGCTACTATTTACTAATATATTTTGAAAGCTTTATAATTTACAGAAAATATTTATATATCACATCACATAACACATTGGGTCATGCTAATAATCAGTAGGAGATGTCAGCCATTAAAAGAGATAAAATCAACATTTTAGGAGCATGTCTGTTACCGTTTGAATTTTACCCATAGCATTACACCTATTTTAAATATGTGGCATGCACGCATGAGAATTTTACATAAAGGATAACATTTCTCCTGTACAGTTTTCTGAACCAGAATGGTTCTGCAGTTCTAACAAGTTCTGGAGTTTTGCTTTGTGCTGGCACGTCTAATTTGCACTGTTACCGGTGGTTCAATACAACATTTGAGACAACAAAACTTTATTTATAATAATAAATAAATAAACAAAAACTAAGAGGGATAATGTGTGTGTATGTGTGTGTGTGTGTTTTGTAGGAATGGCCTACGCATTGCTGGCGTCACTGCCACCCGTGTTTGGACTGTACAGCTCTTTTTATCCTGCACTCGTTTATTTCTTCTTTGGGTCCTCCAGACACATTTCTGTAGGTGAGGAGTGTGTTCATACATTATTACCATGACAATTATTTTGTTTAACTAAATCCATTTTTGCTACATTTGCCATAAATTTAAAAACAATTTACAGTGATAAAGTGGAAATATTTTACATTTATTCACTTAGCAGTCGCTTTTATCCAAAGCGACTAACAAATGAGAAAAGTACAAGCAAAGTGGAAATATTTAACACACTATTGAAAAAAAAAAGCATTAAAATGGCATTATGGGTAAAATATTTGTTGGCTACCACACTATAGGCTTTAAATTCTCTAAATGGCTGTTCGTCATGTATTGTCTAACAAAACGTCCCTTTGTATGTGTGTGTTTGCAGGCACGTTTACGATTCTCAGTGTTATGGTGGGCAGTGTTACGGAGCGATTGGCCCCTGATGCCAATTTTCTCATCCTCAATGGCACTAATGTGACGGAGGAGGTGAACGTCACTGCTAGAGATCTTTATAGGGTACAAGTTGCTGCAGCCACTACGGTATTAGGAGGACTAATTCAGGTTCGCACACACATTTATGACAATGGAGATGTGATATGTGCAAACATGCATATTCACTCTCATCATGTGATGCTGAATTGTTTCTGAATTGCAATGGAAATACATTTTCTTATTCTTTCAGGTGATTCTGGGTTTGGCGCAGTTTGGGTTTGTGGGCACGTATCTCTCGGAGCCATTAGTGAGAGCGTACACCACAGCGGCTGCCGCTCACGCAGTAGTGGCTCAGTTGAAGTACATATTGGGAGTGTCTCCAACACGATTCAGTGGGCCGTTCTCACTGGTGTATGTAAGTACTTTCGTCCCCTTTGTGGCCATGTACAACAAACCTCATCAATTTTTTTTTGAGAATCCACCAGACCCTGTGTTCTGTGTGTATGCAGACACTAGTAGACATGTGTGTGCAGCTGCCCAATACTCATCTGCCCACTCTGCTCGTCAGCATTGTATCCATCATAGTCCTCTTCATTGCCAAGGAGCTGAACAATAGATACCGAGAGAAACTGCCAGTGCCAATACCAGTGGAACTCATTATTGTATGCTTCTTCTTTTTCATTTGACATTTTCTCATTCTTAAAGCATTATTTATCATATCCATTGTCTTTCATGGTTATTAACTGGATGGTCAGCACTTTTGTCTCTTTGTTAACATATTTGTATTGGGTCTATTTTTCAGGACTCAATTAGAGATAATTAATTGTGATTTTGTGTTTGTGTGTGTGTGTACAATAGATTGTGGCAGGTACACTGACATCATTCCACACTCATCTAAATGAGACATATGAAATTTCAGTAGTCGGAGATATCCCAAGTGGGTGAGTTGTTATTATTATTATTAGACTAATATCGTACATAAATACAGACAATTCTATTAACCACATTTAAGTTTGCTAATAATTTCTTGGATGATTCAGGCTTCAGCCTCCCACGATGCCAAACCCCAGTATCTTTTCTGAAGTGATAGTGGATGCCTTTGCCCTGGCTATTGTGGGATATGCCATTTCCATCTCTTTAGGCAAAACTTTTGCTCTTAAGCATGGCTACAAAGTGTGCAGCAATCAGGTGAGATGGCAAGCCATCACTGCAGATGGGAATTTTAATCAGACATATTCGTAATCACATAGTAACCATTTTTCTGTGTTTTTAATTTTTTTTTTAATAGGAGTTGGTGGCTTTAGGTCTCAGTAATACAGTTGGAGGTATTTTCCAGTGTTTCTCTGTCTGTGCTTCTATGTCTCGGAGTCTAATACAGGAGACCACTGGTGGCAGAACACAGGCAAGACACACACACACACATTTTTTACAGTGTTACATATGTTACATATATCTTCTATGTACAAACTTATAACCATTGTGTTCTGTTGCACTGCTGTAGATGGCAGGTGTAGCTGCAGCTGTGATAGTGCTGGTGACAACGTTGAAGTTAGGAACTCTGTTTCAGCAGTTGCCCAAGGTACATTCCTCACAAGTCTGTGGGCCAGAATACACTTCTGTCTGTTGAAATATATATATATATATATATATATATATATATATATATATATATATATATATATATATATATATATATATATATATATATATATATATAATTTGTATTTATGTGTGTGTGTGTGTGTGTGTGCATCCATACAGGCAGTGCTGGCTGCCATTGTGTTTGTGAATCTGAAAGGCATGTTCAAGCAGTATACCGACATTGTGACACTGTGGCAGAGAAGTAAGATTGATCTGGTAGGACGCCATAATAAACCTCCAACATTGTTACACATTCTATTAGTACAGTGTTTAAGCATGTTTTTATATCTGAATTATTAATGATCCACTCTTATCCAGTATCTGTGATGATTTATTATAATCAAAAATGTTTTTCATGCTGCATTATTTCAATGTATTATTTACAATTATTTGTTGTACTGTATATAGTTGGTGTGGTTGGTGACATGGGTGTCCACTGTTCTCTTTAATATGGATATGGGTTTGGCAGCCTCTATTGGTTTTGCCCTGCTTACTGTTATCTTCAGAACACAAAGGTGAGACATTTCCCTACTCTGCACCCAGACAATGTTTTGTCTTTCTGGTTTAAATATTCTTAAATGAGTGCTTCCTTGATCTCACAGGCCCCGGTACTCTGTCTTGGGCCACCTTCCTGGTACTGAGCTTTATTTGGACATGGACACACACCAAAAGGTGAGGCACATGGACATTATGCATGTTCACATTTCCTTGTTAAACCCCGATTTCTGGATATGATGTTTGAATCTTGAATGAATGGCAATTATATACTCCTGAGTAGTGTGTACTTATTAGTGTACCATATATACTTAATGAGTATTTTTATGTATTGGGATTCGGTGCTTTGGTAAACTATAAAGAGGAACTAATCAAACTGACTCTCAAGCCTTCTTGATTTAACCCCATCAGATCCATTGAGGGGGAAAAAATGTTTTTCCCCCTCAGTAAATCGATATAATTTTAAAAACCTGTGTTTTATGTTTACTTACTTTCTTTGTATTATATTACATTTTATTTGAAGATCTGAAATATTTATGCAAAAATATAAGAAATCATGAAGGAGGCAAATACTTTTTCTCAGCACTGTGAAATAGGCTTCTTTTTTTAAAGGCAAATTATGTTTTACTATTATAATAACAAACATATGGATAAATTTGTGTGTGTGAAAGGTAAGGGAGGTACCAGGCATCACCATATTCCACTCTTCAGCCACCATATACTTTGCTAATGCTGAACTCTATCTGGAAGCCCTCAAACAAAAGGTGCACATTTGTTTTTGTTTTTTTCTCATCCAATTCTCTCAACGTACCTCTTACACACATTGTTTTCCATCTTTATGCTTTACCTTATCTGGCATGTTTTTCTCTCTTGTTTTTGTGGCTGATGACTGTGATTACAGAGTGGCTTGGACATTACTAAGATGATCACGTATAAGCGCAGACAGGAGGAGAAGCAGAGACGAAGAGAGAGGAGGGCAGAAAGAAGGGCAAAGAGAGCAGCCAAAAGACAGGTATAGCAACATATCAAATCGTCTGATAAAGACCACAAAGCGTTAGTTAGTCTTTCTATCTCAAATGTATGATCCCATACTTCCAAGATTTAATTACTTAAAAATAAAATTCTGCACATTTATGGTTCAAGTATGCACTTCACTCACACTTTATTTATCTATTAGGTCTGACTATTTTTAAAGCAATTTTTTAAATAATCCTGACTGTTTGCAACCAAACTATTGCCTTTAGTTATTTCACTTATTGTACTATAATTAACATTACTGATCCGAATATTAATTAGTTACTTAATGAGTATTTTTTCTTTGCACTGCTGTTATCACACTGTTTATTTTTATTTATTTATTTTTTAAAAGTTTTTTACTTTTTTTCTTTTTCTTTTTAGAAACAAGTTCTCAGAGCAGCCTCTCAGCGTGCCAAAGGGTGCGTCTTCTCGATTGAAGACGAGGCAGGACATTATAAAGAAATATGTGGCGATATACCAGAAGAGGAGTGGAGGGACCGAGAAAATGGCACAGTGTTTGTCATGCCTGAGACCCCACATAACAGTTGGGTGTACCTGAAGGGTACTGATCCTGACACCACCACGCTAGGGTCCATGTCAGATCTGCAGGATGGGGACATCACAACACTGGAGTCCAGCAGTGAGGACACACTCAGCAGGGATCTGGAAAGAGTTTCCCTAGGCTCACTGGGAAAATGGACCTGGGATATCCATTCCATCATCCTAGACCTTTCACCAGCCAACTTCATTGACACTGTGGCCATCAAGACCCTGAGAAATGTAAGTGTCAAGAACAGTGTTAGGAATTGTGATCTTCGGGTTAAAACTTTTAAGAAAAGAGAAAGCAAAAGTACACAAAAAGAAGGTGCGCTTGCCCCACCACACATTTCCTGCACCAATCGCTTGGGAGAGTTGCCAAATGACACACACAGACCCACATAACTCAAATGGCAAGATCTGGCTTTATTTAAAGGAAAACAGAGCATGTATATCATGATTGGCACACAACAGAGACGATGGGTTAACTATTGATTGGCTTGGTGGAAGGGCATATTTGCATAAAACAGGAAGCATATCAGTGTAAGAGAGGAACGACTCCATATATGGTATTCAGGAAGTCATAGGAATGCGAGGAAATGTTATTTGGGATGGTATGTACATGTGTGCAAATGGTATTCGGGGAGACAAAGGAATGCACGCAAATGGTGAGAGGTTTTATCAGTCTGTACTTGGTTGAAACTGGTTTTGTGCAGTGGTGGAACAGTCAACAAAGGAACAAAGAGGAAAAAGTGTTCACAGTAAGCTTATCAAACTGTCTGAATGACACTCTGTATACAAATACTTAGTATTAAAAATGACAGCAATACAGAACATTTTGTCCTCTGTTGATAACAGATATTCCATGACTTTGGAGAAATTGATGTCTATATCTGCATTGCAGGCTGTCAAGGTAAGCACGACCAAATCTGAATATAAATATTTTCAAACAATGATCCAAGATTTTAACCACCACGAATTTCTGGTCAAGAATGTCCAAAAGTAACATCCTTTGTTTTTTTTGGCCAAAACATAAACATTTTTTAGCCTAGTGGTATGATTGACTACCTGACATGTCATTCCAGACAATATGCAGACCACATATAATTATTTTTATGTTCATTAATGTATGCTCGTTTTTGTGGAGTAATGTCTTATTGAAAAGACAGAGGTTTCGATATTAAAGTTTTAAAAATTACTGTACCTTGTCATTTCTCAATAAAGCATTAACTAATTAATATTGCTTTTCAATTTACAAAAGCATCAAAATCTGAACAAGTATTATTGTTCAGCTGAACAAGCCACAGTACAAAGAGAGAATCTCTCTCTCTTTGTTTTTTTTTAATCCAGCACTTGATTTTTAGTCCAGAGAGTCTTAAAATTTGGTTTTAGTTTTTGGCACAGATTTTCATTTTGGTGTATCAATAATATATTTTTAATCTAATATCCTCAGTCTAATTTCCTGTTTGACTGCTTTATAAAACTGCACACTGACACTTTCATATCCACTGTAGTGTATTTGTTGATTGTGTGACTCTAACTCAAGTTCTAGTGGTGGAGCAGCTGGAGCAAGGTGGCTTTTTTAGTGACATTTCCAAAGAACATCTCTTTACTACAGTACATGATGCAGTACTGTACTGCCTCAAGCACCATGGTGCAGCAACTCTGCCAAGCTACGAAACACCAGTGGTGAGCTTTCCATGCATACACACACGTATTTACAGAGCGAGACCTAGACCGACCGAGACAGAGACCGAGACAAACAGGGAGAGAGACAGAGACCGAGACAGACGGAGAGAGAGAGACCGACATACAAAGTGATAGCACTGCATTACTGAATAATGCCCTAGCATTCAATGAAGAGATTATATACAGGATCAAAATTATATACCAAATGCTTTGAGGGTCATGTAGTGCTTTTTAAAGGTTGTGTAGATATTGTATTAAAGTTAGTACAATACTAAAGAAGGGTTACAGTAGAGATTCCTAACTTGTTTATTGAAGACCCAAAGCCATTCCTAATTCACTGGTTATTTCTTTTCCTAACACCTGAGGCATGTAAGGGCTTGTGTGCACGAATAAAGGGAATAGCATGTTACACACCCGTGTTTAACTATAGTATCATAGTGTAAAGGTAAGATGGCAGACTGTAGATCTCTTTGAACATTCACATTGAGAAATCAGGGTTGTATTTTTTTTTTTCAATAAATATTTTATTCCATAATTCATGTATGTATCCTGTGGATGTATCGTGTAACAAAACAACAAACTGAAACAAAGCAAAATCCAGATTTATAGTTCAGAATCAAGAAGTCACAGTTTTGCTATGACCCTGATGATCTTCAGACCCAATCTGAGGAAGGCAATAAATGAAATGGAAATGCAAACTTTTGAACAAATAGCATTTATTTTATTTGCCTACTGTTAATATTGAAGCAGACTATATGACATTGTTGCTTTTACATTTATTTATATTATACTTTTATAAACTTTTGCACTTGACTTTCCATGTGCAAATACACTGTAAATAACACAATTTATAATCAAATGCAACTCTAATGCATAATTCAAATATGTCATTACAGTGTATGAGCAACACCAGACTCTGAGACATTAACTACAGTGAAGTACATCTGCAGCAATCTGTTTCTCTCTCTCTCTCTCTCTCTCTCTCTCTCACACTCACACTCACACACACACACACACACACAAACAATGATGTGGTGCTACCACTGTGAACTGTATAAATGTGAGTTTCTCTGCCTAGTATAAAATGACACTTCCTTTAGTGAAGTACAGACACCATAAACAGGGCTGGTCCCTGTGTTTTGAGAATGATACATTCTGTTTATTATGTATTATCTGTTCATAGGAAATTTTATGGCATGTTAGTCAAAATAATGCATAATATTGACTTAAATTATTAAAAAGGCACATACATGTTTTTTTAAAATCTGTATTTAACTTTATTATTTTAAAAATGAACATTTAATATCTTTAAAGAAAATGACAGACTGCTAACATTTTTGTGACTTCTGAAAACATTGCAACAATGTTACAGTTACAATAAATAGCATCATAAATGAATAAAGATGGTCTTCTTATGGATGCAGGTGAAATAAAATAGAATATTGATTAAATAAATAGTAATAAATAATCACAACCCCTGTACAGAGTATGAGTTTGTTCAATCATCAGTTTAGACATGCTTTGATGGAACAGATGTAAGAGACAGATCATGTCAGTTGAGATGTGGTGTTTGTGGTAACAAGTTTAAACTGATTGACTGACTCATGAGCACAACATAAAACTATAGCCAACTGAGGCTATTGACATCTGGTTTCTCCATAAATGTAATAGCATATATTTACTGAATCTCTTTTATTCAATGAAAACTCAAGTGAACATTCTTTCACACTCCTTAGGAGGTATTGTAGTGCATAAATATGTAAACAAAGATTATAAAATATGGCTGCATTCCCATAAATAAATAAATAAGTCAATCAATAAATAATGTTGCCTTCAGTGTTCTACAGCAATGGTTCTCAAGGTTTTTGTAGCCAGCGATCCATATGCTCACTAAATTTCACGGAAATGCACCCAGTTGATTTGTGTTGTGTTGAAGGAGAGGACGGATGGATTGACATTAAATCTAAGCCCCACCAGTGGGGGAAGTGAAGCTGACCAAAAATTAACATTGACTTTGTCTTTTCAACACTGAAAAGCAATGAATTATCAACATTGCTTCAATCTAATTTAGCATTGAATACTTACCCTCAACCAAAATGATGATTCTGATGGAATTTCAACATTGAATCAGTGTCACCTTGGTATCAGGGAAGTTTGCCTCAGGATGTGAAATCAACATCATGCAAGTACATTATTAGTTATGTACTATATAGCACTTAAGGACTTGTGTGTCTCTAGATGTATGCATACAAGATGTGTGTGTGGTTGTGAGTGTGTACATGTTCTGTATTTGCCGTGTGCTGCTATAAGTTAGATTTGTTTGGAAATCATTTATGTAAGGGTACTACACTAGAACTATATTTGTTTGGTTCAGCTTTGTGGACCTTTTCCGTGCAGAAAGGGGAACTGATGGCAGGCTGTGCATTTCATACAGGCTATTGCCTGCAAGAAATGATCAAAAGATTGTAAAACCTGCCTATGATTAAAATTTCTTACTAAATATAAGAAAAATAACACAAAGTAACTTGGAAAATCAGCTACAAAAATATGCTGTTCTGATTAGTGAAGTATAGTGTAGGAGAGGCTCGTGACCATAGACTTTGGTGGGGAAGGATGACATTAATAATAACACAGCCTCAAACAAATTTTAAGTAGCAAGGCTATGAGTAACCCCATAATAGGCAGTTGAGAGCTGACAAAACTGATGCCACCTCTTGCCTCATTTGTAAACAAACAAACAAACAAAAAGTTTGTAAGTAGCTTGTCGACCTTTCAGATGCCCAAGTTTCTCGATCACAGCTTTATTGAGACCAGACATTGTAATTTTAAAACAATTGGTGCAATTATGATGGCTTCTGGTTGCAGATAATTGCAATCCAAAGACACATTCACAAACTAGCTAGTTATATAGTTAGCTAGATAAAAGTGTAGACTAAACTTGCTAATCATGTCCTTTCTAATCAGGGAAAGGACTGAAAACCATGGATAAAAAAAGATGGCTGTGTTCATTGTGATGACTTGTGTACAAATGGATTTTTTTTTAAAAAGAAAATCAACTGTGTTTCAAGTGTGGTTCCCATAGCCACTGTCACAGTGTGTGAAATGAACACAGAAGAGGTAACACTGTCCCGTCTGCTGCCCCTCCCCCATGTATAAACAAAACATTCATAGAACAAGCAGGGCGAAGAGTAATTCCTGCCCCAATGGGCCTATTTTAGCGCTTCTTTTAGTTCCCAACTTTGAGCATTCCATCCAATAATAACTCCACCAAGCTAAATGAGGAACTGCGCATGCTGCCCCACGATTGTGCAACATTTAGGAAGGTGAACAAATCAACGGAACATAGACGTACAGTCCCCTCTGAAAGTATTATAATGGCAAGGCCATACACTAAAGACATTTGGGTTTGAGATCAAAAGATGAATGAGACAATAGATCAGAATTTCTGCTTTCATTTTCTGATATTTACATCTAGATGTGTTTAACAACTTAGAACATGGCACTTTTGATGGTAGACCATGGAATTTTTTAGGTGAGCAAAAGAAACAGATTAATTAAAATTAAATTAAAATAATTAAAGTAAATAATATTTAATATTTGGTTGCATATCCCTTGCTTGCAATAACTGCATCAAGCCAGTGATCCACTCGCCACAAAACTGTTGCATTCTTCTTGTGTGTTGCTTTTTAGAGGCCTGTACTGCAGCCTCCCGCAGCTATTTGTTTTGGGGGGGGTTTCTCCCTTCAGTCTCCTCTTCAGGAGGTGAGATGCATGCTCGTCTGGGTTAAGGTCTGGTGAGTGACTTGGCCAGTCTAAAACCTTCCAGTTTTTCCCCGATGAAGTCCATTGTTGTGTTCGCAGTGCTTTTTGGGTCATTGTCTTGCAGCAGGAAGTTACCGAAGTTATTGGACGCATTTCTCCATAAACTGTCAAATTCTGAATTCATTCTGCTGCTATGAGTTTCATCATCAATAAAAATTAGTGAACCTGTTCCAGAACTAGCCCTGCAAGCCCAAGCCATGACACTACCTCCACTGTGCATAACCGATGAGCTTGTATGTTTTGGATCATGGGCAAATACTTTCTTCTCCACACTTTGGCCTTTCCATCACTTTGGTAGAGGTTAATCTTTGTTCCAGAACTTTTCTGGCTCTGTATTTCTTTGTGAATTCCAATCTGGCTTTCTGATTCTTACTACTCATGAGTGGTGTGCATCTTGTTGTATGGCCTCTATATTTCTGCACTTTGACTCTTCCTCAAATAGTGGATTGTGATACATTCACCCCTACCCTTTGGAGGTTGTTGGTGATGTCACAGTCTGTTGTTTTTGGGTTTTTCCTCACAGGGCTCACAATGTTTATCATTAACTGCTGCTGTTTTCCTTGGCTGACCTTTTCGATGTCTGGTTGTTAGTATACCAGTGGTTTCTGTCTTTTTCAGGACATTCCAAAGTGTTGTACTGGCTATGCCCAATGCTTGTGCAATGGGTCTGATCGATTTCCCCTCTTTTCTCAGCTTTAAAATAGCTTGCTTTTCTCTCATATACAGCTCTTTGGTCTTCATGTTGGTTTATCCTTTTTTAACAACAAAAATGCAGTCTTAAGAGGAGAAACCAAGGGCTCAAACCAAGAATATACATTCAGAGTTTAAACAATCAATCTAACAGGACACACCTGGGCAATAAGAAACACTTGTCAGTCACATGTTCCAGTATTTTTGATCACTTGAAAAATGGATGGGTTCAAACAAAAGGTACCATGTTCTAAACTGTAACACGTCTAGATAAATATCAGAAAATAAACGCTGAAATTTTCATTCATCTTTTGATCTCAAACCCAAATGTCTCCAATGCATAGCAAAAAAAATAAATAAAAATGACTGGCCTTGCTGTTCGAATACAGAGGGTATCTATCAAACAGCTACATCTTTTTTTTTTTTTTTTTTTTTTAAATATCGTCAGTCACGCATTAGTATTTCAATTGAATTTAAAATGTATGGCATCAGGACTATGAAGTTTGTTGAACGGTTTATATATATATGGTTGGGCTCTGACCCACCTGCCGCTATGGACGAGCCGCCACTGGTTTAGTGAATGCTGGTGATTACTTGTTCTGAAGAAATTAATTTCAGAACAAACAAATAGTAGTTGACAGCCTGTTATTTTCCAGCATATAAAGCTCAGCTCGGCTCATATGATTCATTTGTACTACTACTTCAATGCAGCACAGAGCTATACAAGTAATTTAGCTTTAAACAATGAACCGCAAATGTCTAATAGGTGAAGTTATGCTACAGTTCAGTTCAGTGTTTATAGTGTGTCTGAATATATTTTTGTCAGCAAGTGTATTTCTATGTACATATAAGAATTAGGGGTGTAACAATACACAAAATTCAAATTCAATATAATACATTTTCAATACAGCAATAATAAGCATTGTCTGTATATGTATCTTAGGCTTCCATTTTCAGTTGACTAAAATGTGATATTATAAAAGTACAATAATGAAACTTAATAGTGACAGTTATTGTGTGACCATTCAGAATCTTAGCAGCATATAATAACAAAAAAAAAAAACGCTGTGCATTAGGATGCAGTGTATCGTTAACATATTGTTACACCCCTAATAAGCATGCATGTACCTGTATGCCTGCATGAATATGCACAGTGTATGTCTATACAGGTTTGTGCATCTACATCCAAGCTGGGGATTATGAAAAAAATAAAAAGCAATATAGATTTTGGCAATGTAATGATTAGGTGAAATTGGGGGGAAAAATAGATTAGGTGAACACTGACACAGGAATTGAAAAAGAAAAATGTATCAGGTAAAAACATGTCAGAAGTGAACCAGTTTTAGTTCATTTCTATGACCAGACAGTAAGCCCTGTCTCTCTATTTTCAGTGGTCGCTGTGCCCAACCCATCTCTCTAGTCTCTCCCTCTCTGTGCTCATACAGAGCAGCTGCAATAAAATCACCAATAACAATTTTAGAAGTGTTCATAAATAAATATTGGTAAAATACCACGTGGTACGCTGTACCACATGTGCAAGTATTAAAGTTGTATCCCTGTGTCCCAATAAGCCTTTCTAATGTATAGATGTATGTTCGTCCATACATATAATTGTTTGTGTACCTGCATGTGCATGTTCCAGCACAGTGTTTGTGTGCTTGTGCATGCCTTGGTGTGTGCGTGCTACGCATGTTCACGTATATGTGTGCAGATCTTCTTGTGTCTACAGTATGTTTGTGGACTTGCAAATGTATGTGTACTGCAAGTCTTATCAAATGCATGCATGTAGTTACAGGTCCTGGTGGGTGTCTGAGTGATGCAGCTGCTCCTGAGATTCCGGCTGCTGCGACATGAGCTGCTCGTACTGGGCTTGCCGTTGGTAGTCTGGGTCAACATTGATCCAGTTGTTGGCGATCCATTTTACCCCTCGAGTGACAACACAGCCCCCATGTAGTGCGTACTCATCCTGTTCACCCACCCAGCCTAAAGGGGGTGACACAGCATAGCGTTATACTTTCCTGGTGCAAATCCTCAGTACAAAGACTAGTGGGGAACATATTATACATACCAATTACATATGAATTAGAACATATTTCAGAACAATATATAGATCAACGGCAAATGTTTTATGTACGAGTATAAGACATAGCTCTTATGATACTGATATGACAACAAAATCCTGTGTCATGTTAAAAAGAAAATGGAATGCACTCAATAAAACAAACGGATTAAGAAACATTGATATTATAAGGAAAAGAAAAAATTATGATCTTACTCTGCTAACCAGGGTGTTTAAAAGTATTTTAAATTAACGGGCATTGCTTGATGAGAATTTGGGACATGACTAAAGATCATTAGTAAGTCACATGACCACAAATGCGTGGAGGCTTTACTGTGCTATGAACTCACTGACTTGCCTAAAACCCCTGGAAGGCTATATTTTAATACTCTGTTTTTTAAGTTTGGCCAATACTTTGATTCCTTTTGGTTTCTGCTGGAGATGAGAAAACAATGAGCATTTCCTGCAATGACATGTCAATTCGGATTGGAAATATACACAATATATTACCTGAGGTTATTTCTACTGGTCATTTAAATATGCTGTATTCGTTCCAGACTCAGGCACTCACAGTCTATTAACAATTACTGACAGGATGGATATGGACGGGAGTAAATTATAATAATTCCAATACCCCACATTACCCTTCCCTATAAAACTAGTCCAATCCGAACAGGGCTTTAGGCAGACATCGTTATACTAGTGTGTAATGCAGCAGACTACAAACAGTACAAAAAAGCCATTCTTCTTCCTTACCGTTTCCATCAGACAGATAGTTGTACCAGAACACTGCTTTGCCCATTGTGGGCTTCACTCTCAAGTTCCCTTTATCACAGTGCTTTCTCGTGTCCAACAAATCAACGTCGTCTTGTATAAGAGACTGAAAAACACAAACATACAGTTACTGCTTAAACTTCAGATAAGTGCACTTTTCCAACATTCAACATACAGTGCATCCGGAAAGTATTGACAGTGCTTCACATTTTCCACATTTTGTTATGGTATAGCCTTATTCCAAAATGGATTAACTTCATTATTTTCCTCAAAATTCTACAAACAATACACCATAATGACAACGTGAAAGAAGTTTGAAATCTTTGCAAATTTGCTGTTCAATGAGGTTCAATGGGGTTCAAGTCTGGGCTCTAGCTGGGCCACTCAAGGACATTCACAGAGTTGTCCTGTAGCCACTCCTTTGTTATCTTGGCTGTGTGCTTAGGGTCATTGTCCTGTTGGAAGATGAACCTTCGTCCCAGTCTGAGGTTCAGAGCGCTCTGGAGCAGGTTTTCATCAAGGATGTCTCTGTACATTGCTGCATTCATCTTTCCCTCAATACTGACTAGTCTCCCAGTTCCTGCCACTGAAAAACATCCCCACAGCATGATGCTGCCTCCACCATGCTTCACTGTAGGGATGGTATTGGCCAGGTGATGACTGGTGCCTGGTTTCCTTCAGACATGACGCTTGCCATTCAGGCAAAAGAGTACAATCTTTGTCTTGGTCTGAGAGTCCTTCAAGTGCCTTTTGGCATACTCCAGGTGGACTGTCATGTGCCATTCACTGAGGAGTGGCTTCCGTCTGGCCACTCTACCATACAGGCCTGATTGGTGAAGTGCAGCAGAGATGGTTGTTCTTCTGGAAGGTTCTCCTCTGTCCACAGAGACACGCTGGAGATCTGTCAGAGTGACCATTGGGTTTTTGGTCACCTCACTGACTAAAGCGCTTCTCCCCCGGTCGCTCAGTTTGGCCGGGTGGCCAGCTCTAGGAAGAGTCCTGCCGGTTCCAAACTTCCTCCATTTACAGATGATAGAGGCCACTGTGCTCATTGGGACCTTCAATGCTGCAGAAATGTTTCTGTACCCTTCCCCAGATCTGTGCCTCAATACAATCCTGTCTCTGAGGTCTCCAGACAATTCCTTGGACTTCATGGCTTGGTTTGTGCTCTGACATGCATTGTTAACTGTGGGACCTTATACAGACAGGTGTGTGCCTTTCCATGTCCAATCAACTGAATTTACCACAGGTGGACTCCAACCAAGTTGTAGAAACATCTCAAGGATGATCAGTGGAAACAGGACGCACCTGAGCTCAATTTTGAGTGTCATGGCAAAGGCTGAATACTTATGTACATGAGCTTTTTTTGTTTTTTATTTTTAATAAGTTTGCAAAGATTTCAAACAAACTTCTTTCATGTTGTCATTATGGGGTATTGGTTGTACAATTTTGAGGAAAATAATGAATTTAAACCATTTTGGAATAAGGCTGTAACATAACAAAATATGAGAAAAGTGAAGCGCTGTGAATACTTTCCGGATGCACTGTATACTCAAAAATTTTAATCAGTAAGACCTACCACTTCATCATAGGTTCTGTTGTCTGCTACAGGAAAGGTGGTTTCCCCGCCTTCCTCTACTGTGTTCAGGTAAAACAATACAGTAATATACCTGAAAATATAAAACATATAAAGCTCTATCTTCACAAAGCATAGGTGTACACACACACACACACACAGATATATCACATTATAAGGTCAATATACGGTACGTACATACACTCACCGTCCACTATAATAGGAACCTGCTCATTTATGCAAGGGCAGGTTGCCAGTGCTGGGATTTGAACTCATGACCTTCCGAGTCCAATGTCTTAACTGCTGAACTACCACTGCATGGTTGTTGGTGCCAGAAGGGCTGGGTCAGTATTTCAGAAACTGCTGATCTCCTGGGAATTTCACACACACAACAGTCTCTAGAGTTTACAGGGAATGGTGCGAAAAACAAAAAACACTGAGTGACCAACAGTTCTGTGGGTGGAAAAGCCTTGTTGATAAGAGAGGTTAGAGGAAATTTGACCAGGTTGGTTGGCCAGATTGGTTTGAGCTGCCAGGAAGGATATAGTATCTCATATAATCACTCTTTACAACTGCGGTGAGCAGAAAAGCATCTCAGCATGCACAAAACATTGAATCTTGAAGTGGATGGCCTACAACAGCAGAAGAAAACATTTGGTTCCAATCCTGTCAGCCAAGAACAGTAATCTAAGGCTGTTCACCCAAACTGGAGAGATGAAGATTAGGAGGGGGGAAAAAAAATCACCTGATCTTTTTCCAATCTTCAACTGTCAAGTTTGGGTGAGTCTATGCCCATGATAGCCTCAGATTCTTGTTTTCTGCTCACCATGGTTGCAAAGAGTGCTTATTTAAGTTACTATAGACTTCCTGTCAGCTCAGACTAGTCTGCCAATTCTTCTCTGAGCTCTCATTAACAAGGTGTTTCAGCCTGCAGACCCTCCACACACAGAATGTTTTTCGAACCATTCTGTGTAAACTCTAGACACTGTTGCGCGTGAAAACCACAGGAGATCTGCAGTTTCTGAACTACTCAAACAAGAACATCAACAGCCATGCTGCGGTTAAGTCACAGAGATCACACTTTTCCCCTATTCTGATGTGAACATTAACTGAAGCTCATGACCTGTATCTGCATGATTTTACGCACTATGCTGCTGCCCCATGATTGGCTGATTAAATAACTGCAAAAATGAGCAGGTGAGCAGGTGTTCCCGTCCAAGTTGATGGTGAGTGTATATACTTTATGTATTATAGTGGGTAACATGAGACGTTGCATTTATGTTGTCTCATTAACTTAGAGAGAGAGAAAACAAAGAGACTGGTGAGGGAATGACTCTTTATAGCTGTTGAATTAATAAATAATTGTTATTGGAAAATAACCAACGATAGGGTAAAGTGGTTCAACACAAAGCGTTGTTCATTCTTTTCCTACAATGTTCATTATTTTCTTATAACAGCATCTCCTCTTGTGTTTTATTCCTTACAGATTTATTTTACATAAGCATAGTATGTGAAAGACCTCATATTTCATATTTAATACATAGTCAGTAAATCAGCATATGTACTCATTTTAACACAGCAACTGCAGATTTCATTGGCTCACCTGCAGGAAGTCTGGAATGGTGAGGAGGAGTTGACAGCGAGGTGTGTGTGTGTGCAGGTTGTCTCAGGGTAAACTGGCCCGCTGTCATGATGAGCATGGTAATGACCACCTTGCTCATAACGCACCACCTGAAGAGGTTCACTCAACTCTACCAATGCAGATGGAAGCTTTGTTAAACGCGTGACCCTGAATAAACAAATAAAACGGGCATTATTTTAAAGGAAAGGAGAGAGTTGGTAAAAGATTACACAAACTCGTGGATGGATACCTATTGCGGAGATCTCTGAGGACCTGGTGTGCTCCCTGACCCTGGTAGAGCCATGTGTGTCTGCTGTTCCTCACTAACTGGTTCCTGTTCACCCCCCGCTGGTGTAGGAAGCGCTGGAATGCGTCACTGCTCAGCTGCCCAAACTCCTCTACACTCAAGAGGCCTGAACACACACAAAACATAGCACAGTCTTCTTTAACCCACTCTTCCAGACAAACAATAAACTAATCACTTTATTTTTCTTGTAAAATCGCTACAGTACTAAAAATGACTTTTCTATCATGACACTTTAGTTCTCAGTTGATCTTTTTCTATGCCCTGTCCACTTACATTACAATATGCATGTGAAGGTTACATCACAATCTATTGGTAGTGTAAACAAAAATATCAGTAGCCTCATCAAGTATTAATAAAAGAGCTGCAGTGCAACATTGCTGTTACACTGTGTGGCAGGTAAACACATGTTGTAAACACATATGTACTTAGTTCATTTTCAATATTTCTATTATTAGTTGGCTAATGGTGAATACAGTTATCATTCTTCAACTTCACATTTATTGCTAATTTCATTGTTTGTAGCAACACATGGTTCTGTATACCGCGTTAGCAATAACAAAGAAAGACACTGTTAGCCCAATTTCCTAGGTAATGAATAAAACTTCACTAGCCCCCACCCGAAACTTCTATAATATCAGCAATTCGATTACAAGTTCTCTTCCATAGTCCTGGTGAGGTTTTTCAAAGACTCACTGTTTAAGCGGTTATGACACATGTTATGTTATGGATACATATTTCATAACACAATCCCAATGGCTATATAAAAGGTTTTCTCTGTGTCATATTTAGTCGAGTGTAAGGTTATACTACAAGTATCCTTGGTCTTTACCGTTACCATCCTGGTCCACCTTGAGGCCATTGTAAATCTCTCTGAGGTTCTCAGGAGTCAGCCAGATACCATCTCTCACTCTGGAATGTGTTAAAATCTGCAACAAGGACATTATGGAGATAGCATTTCTTTTCAAAGATAAACATTGCATCTGTTACGTCTACTGTATCACAAACAAGTACAAACTGATATACAGTCGTAGACACTCACTCACACAGAAACACGCACACACCTCATGTGGCTGCAGCTGGCCATCCTGATTGAGATCAAGCAAATGGAAGATCTCTTCAGCACTGAGGTTGAGCTGCTGGCTGAGCTCTTCCTGTCCCTCAGGCACCATGACTTGACTTTCCACCAGGCCCTTCAGCTGAGCCAGACGCATCACTACTGCGCACTCTCTCTCAGAGAGGAAACCAGGAATTTCTGCACACACACACACATACATACACACACACACACACACACACACACACACAAACACACATACAACATCATCATAACATTCGTATCATGCGCAAGATTGTGTTAACCAGATAGCTGGAACACCAGAGCTCAACCACAAACAGGGACAAATAATTACCAAAGAGAAGAGGCTTCAGACTGAGGGTCTTCATCTCATGCACTTTTCCTGGCACCAGAGACACTTTTTGCACATGACCAACCTGAAAAAGGACAACTGCTTCATGAGTGATGTTTAGAAGTACTCTAATGAATTTTTATTGTCAACCTGTACAGGCCTACAGTATATGGTCACAAATAGTGTGCTATAAATGAAAATACAAGATCACACAGCACTGTTACAGGACTATATAACATGTAAAGAGTGGAAAAAATGTAAGTGAAAAACAGTACGGAAATTTTTCATCTAGCAAATTGCAGTAAATAACAGATCAATAGTATAATAACGCTGTTAGAGAAAAGAAATATTTATTCACTTCAATATTGGAACTGGACTTCACATCAAACATTTTCCCATTAGTATCTAAAGATTTCAATCACACGTGGATTCAGTATATACACCAATCAGCCATAACATTAAAACCACTTATTATGGACAGGTGAATTGAATAACATTGATTATCTCGTTACAATGGCACCTGTCAATGGGTAAGATATATTAGGCAGCAAGTGGACAGTCAGTTCTTAAAGTTGATGTGTTTGAAGCAGGAAACAAGGGCCAAATTGTGATGGCTAGATGACTGGGTCAGAGCATCTCCAAAACTGCAGGTCTTGTTGGGTGTTCCCGGTATGCAGTGGTTAGTACCTACCAAAAGTGGTGTAACAGGGTGACAGGGTCATGGGCTTCCAAAGCTAATGTGCATGGGGAGTGAAGGCAGCAGCAGTAGCAGTAACACAGTAGCACTACTGTAACACAAATTGGTGAAAAAGTTAATCACAGCTTGCTGCATATGGGGCTGTGTAGCTGCAGACCGGTCAGAGTACCCATGCCGACCCCTGTCCACCACCAAAAGCGCCTACAATGGGCAAGTGAGCATCAGAACTGGACCATGGAGCAATGCAAAAAGGTGGCCTGGTCTGATGAATCATGTTTTCTTTTACATCATGTGGATGGCCGGGTGTGTGTGTGTGTGTGTGTGTTGCTTACGTGGGGAAGAGATGGCACCAGGTGCACTATGGGAAGGCGGCAAGCTGGCTGAGGCAATGCTCTGATGCTCTGGGCAATGTTCTGCTGGGAAACTTTGGGTCCTGGCATTCATGTGGATGTTACTTTGACACGTACGACCTACCTAAACATTATTGCAGACCAAGTACACCACTTCATGGCAACAATATTCCTTATTGACAGTGGTCTAGTTCAGCGGGATAACGTGTCCTGCTACACTGCAAAAAATGTTCAGGAATGGTTTGAGAAACATGACAAAGAGTTCAAGGTGTTGACTCGGCCTCCAAATTCCTCCGATCTCAATCCGATCGAGCATCTGTGGGATGTACCTGCCAATTCTGTCTGAATACACATCATTACTGTAGTATTATCCATGCAGGATCATTTCTTATGTTGAATAGGTAGGCTATACTGAGTCAGAAACCACCAGATTCATGTAGCGCACAGGTTTCCAGCTCTTTTCCTGAAATAGAAGTACCACCTGTCCTGCACATTTGAACATTTTCCCTGCTCTAAAACACCCAACTTAAGAAGGGCTGGTATTTTTCTGATTAGTTCAATGAGGTGTGTTAGGGCATGAAAAAGACTAAAATGTCTTAGGGTGTCCTCTATAGAATACATTGATAAAGTGTAATCAATATGTATAAAAAAACATTTAGAATTATTACTTAGAAGCATAATCTAATAAATCGATATTAGTTAACAAGCATGGTCTGTATGTATAATCAATATTTAGAAGCATAGTCTAAAACCATACAACACTTTTTGATCGAGTTATATTCTATGTATTGAGTTAGATGAATTCTGTGTCTTAATACACATTAATTGTTTTTCTGTATCAGCCTGCACCTTTCTGCACAGCAATAAATTGGCATTAGACATGCGCTGAAGCTGCTTTTAAGTAAACAACCTTGAGGCCTGATACGAATTACCGAGTTAGGATAGGGCCTCAGGAAGGGAGGCAGAGAGAAACAGACAGAAGCTCACTGAGACATAAGAAGGGAGTTTTGGTTAGAGAAAAGCAAAAAGCAAAAACAAAACAAAGACTGTGTGTCTGAGTGAAACCTTTAAAAAAAGAAAAAGAAGAGAAACCTTGTCCTCATAAAACCTTTTTAAGAAAAACAACAAACTGCGCATTCTCCACAAATCTAAAATATCATACGGACATGAATAATTAATTGTGGCGAAGGAGGCTGGTTTGTTTTTACTGAGAAAAGGTAAAACCCTGTCTAAGATGAGCTCCCTGTCTCAGAAAAGTATAAAAGCCCATGTATTTTTGCATGAAGTGAGACTTTCTAAAGACTGTCTCACTTTACTGTTTCAATAAAGTTTGCTTTCTTTTTGGCATCTACAAACCCTCTGTCCCTGAAGTTTTTTTGACTTCAGCTGGAAGGATTTTTTCCACTACACCTCCAGGATCAGTTTTGTATAGGAGGGCATCTGCACACGTGAATCCTATTTGAAACCATCAATCACAAATCACATCACAGTGTTGATATCACCCCACACACACAATACTGTAAGTAGCAGTAGAATTATTTAGTTTGTTTACACCCATCAGAAACCAGTGTGAACCTGCTGATATTCCCCAGCATGGACTGCATGCAGTATTGTTAGTGTTGAGAGATGAATTAAAGCAGATCCTGACCCGTATCCCCTCGATGCGCGGGAGGTGAGTGTGAACTTCCGGCTGCTCTGCCGCTTCAGGAGCGCTGCTCCGGCTGCTCAGCTCTCTGCTGGAGGAGACGCCCGCTTCAGAGCCGGTGTTGTAATGCACGTACAGTAACAGTGCAATGACGTTAAGGATGTAGACGTGGAAGAAAACCATGACCACTACAAAGTATGATCGTGAACACACGTTGTTCTTCTGCACCGGGAAGCGCTCTCGGTGTGACAGCGGCGGAGGAAACGATGACCGCGCGGTGCCGTCCTCCTCTACATGTCCCTCAGCGCCCGTCATTCTGCCTGATTACCTCGGACGTGTTCGGTTAAAACTCCGTAAACCGGACTCTCAAAAGAGCAGGTTGTGTTTTGTGGGACGCTGCAGAGACAGCCAAATGTTATATTTCACGCATGAAAACATCACATACGTCACGGTCAACGTAGCCGTCTAACTAACTAACTAACCAGCTAGTCAGTGACATGTAAACATACAGAGGTGATGCATGCTCGAGCAGCTAATCTCTGACTAGCCACCCAGCTATCCCGAGCTGAAAGCTTACTCAGTACCAGCGTCAGTGTTTATCATCGCGGCGTCGTTATAGTAACATCGGCACTGCGCAGCTCCGTGTAATGGTATTTATATCTAACAGACCGCCCGCCATGATGGTATTACTGAAGTTAGTCCTTTAACACCTTCCTTTGTGTAATCTAGGACATCTGTTTACACATTTCGCTCCTCTTACTGCCTCGTAACGACCTTTACAGCTGACCCCGGCGCAGACGAGCCCTGTCTGAAGATGAGCCGCCATTGCTCTGGGTTCTGACAGCTGCCGCATCGCGACTGCGCACAGAAAAGGGGAAATGGCGACGCCTGCCGGTGGCGATACACAACTCCAACCGACTGTAAACAATATATAATCACAAATGCCAGTTGTTAAAGGAGTATCTCAGCGGTTTCTGTCTACTATTTAACGTGTGCCATTACTTTGAACATTAATTTTAACACGTTTTCCTGTGCTGAAAAAACAACAACAGAGAAGACTTGTTGATATAAAACACGTCTATAATACAATGGTAAATGGTCTGCACTTACATAGCGCTTTTTTTTTTTTTTTTTTTTTTTAACCCTTAGCAGTTCTACAAAGCGCTTTACACTGTTTCTCATTCACACATACACACGCACACACACACGCACTCACACTCACACAGTGGTAGCAGAACTGCCATGTAAGGCACTAGCTTTCTATTGGGAGAAACTTAGGGTTCAGTGTCTTGCCCAAGGACACTTTGGCATGTGGAGTCATGTGGGCCTACAACTCTACAATTAGTGGACAACCCGCTCTACTACCTGAGCCACAGCCGCCCACAAAAAAAGCCTTAAGCCCAATTGTTGGGGTAGTTTCCATCCATCAATCCATTTTCTATACCGCTTATCCTACACAGGGTAGGGAAGACAGGGATCTCGGGGCTTGAGGCAGAGGACACCCTGGATGGGGTGCCACCCATCGCAGAGCACAGTCGCACACATTCACACACTACGGACAATTTGGAAATCAGCCTACAATGCATATCTTTGGACTAGGGGAGGAAACCGGAGTACATCAAGGAAACCCTGTTTGCATGGTGAGAACATGCAAACTCCACACACACAGGGTGGAGGTGGGATTCAAACATGTTGGGGTGGTTTGTATTTGGGATTTAGCTTTTGAAGTTAAGTGTGAGAAGAGGGAATCTACCTAGCCTTGTCACTAACATTAGTGCCACACTAACTAGTTTTCAGTGATTACTAGCTTTGTGGTTGTAGGATGTGACTATGTAAAAGCATGATCAGAGGTTCAAAATGTTATTAGTTTTGTTTTATTTGTTTTTAAAAAAAAAAAAAAAAAAAAAAACTAGTTTCTCCTAGGTCCTAAAAGGCTTTAAAATATTATTTACTTAAATAATTAATAAAAAGGATTTAAATAATTAAAGACTTTTGTCATATATTCATGTGATGGCTAGATTTTATGTGTTTTATAAGATTGTGGAAAAGAAGATTAGACCAGATTAGATAAAAAAGAGAAAAGATTCAGAAAAGTTACAAAATGGATGAATAATATTGTCTTATTATGGGTGAATTTAATCAGGCAATTAATGGAAAGCTATGATGTCTTGTTCAATCAACGCTCATAAGTATTGGTCCCACCTTCACACTACAACAAAATCACACAACAGTGAATGAATTCCTAGTTTTGAATTTGTCGTCAAGGCCGATTAATGAGCCTGTGTTAAGAACATTGATGGAATCTTGATATAGTTATTAAGGATCTAAATATTTGACTTTGTGTAAGCTAGTGGCACTGAAGCATTAACCATGTTTCTAGCAAGATACAAATGGACAAAACAAACAGAGACAGCAGATCATAAGGCATAATTTTTTATTGCTGTAGGCCTATTCTACTTAATAATTCTAATAAGAATTTTGAGGGTAGCTCATATTATGAGTTCTAGCTCCTCTATCATGTTCATTCTTCAGCTTCTTTACCCTGAAAAACAAACAAACACAAATCATTTATTTATTTATTTATTTATTTATGTATTCATTCATTCATTCATTCATTCAAGCACAAAAAGTACTTACCTTTCCTAATTCACGGCTCTTGGCTCGGAGTTTGTTGACCTGCGACTCAGCAATGTCAGCTCTCTCCTGAGCCTCCTCCAGTTCATGCTGCACCTTCCTAAATCTGGACAGGTGAGTGTTGGCCTGCTCCTCCTGTAAACACATTTAGTGGTTTTATTCATTCTTAGCTGCAGACTGATTTGCTTCGAATAAATCCGAATAAAAGCGAATTACTTTCATATTTCTGCATAGTGGTTCCATTTTTGTTATATGCTGAAAGTATGTTGTGAATCATAAACCTGGCATTCACATATAGAGTTTAATTTTCATTTACAAATAAATATAAAATATATTACAACATAATATATCTTGCAACTCAACCTTTCCCTGAACTGGTCCTATCCCCCTGCTTGGGCGGGTGCAATTGAAATCGGATTAAACTGCCATGTAGATAGTCTAAATATTACTCACAGATTCCTCAGACTGTCTCTTGTAGGACTTCACTTTCAGCTGCAGTTTGTCCACCAGATCCTGCAGTCTGGTCACGTTCTTCTTATCCTCCTCAGTCTGTGGGGAACAATTAAATATTTTAAGTAAATATCTGGGTTGAACAAAGAAAATAATATTGGACAACAGATTCTCAAGAATGTGAGAAATTAGAAGTTTTATTGTTCTGTTTCAAGATGACACCAGCATGCAACCAGCCAACCGTGCTGGAAATAAAAACACACTTTCTAATGGGAACTGGCTTAATGGTTTCCATTAACCAGTAAAATGAATAAACAATGACAGGTAAACTGTTAATGAACCCATCGCATCAATTCCAGGTAGGAATGTATTTTTTTCAGCAGGGAATATCACATTAAGTGTAATTCTCTCTTCATGAGAGTTGCTGCTTCAAAATGATTAGGTGGAAAACCAGCAAAAAGATTTTTCTTAATAATTTGTAGTTGTAAAGTTTGTGGTAAGAACAAAGAGTATAGACTGATGTAGTACCTGGTAAGTAAGTTCTTTCACTCTCCTCTCATATTTGCGAACACCTTTAATAGCCTCAGCTGCACGCCTCTGCTCACCTTCAACTTCATTTTCCAGTTCACGGACCTGAAGAATATCCAACATTTTAAATGAAAATAAAACTTGATTCAGAAATCAATTTAGACATGGGTAATACCTATTTACTATTACTATTACTATTACTATTTGTCTATTAAAAAATTAATCCAACCTTATCAAAATGTCTTTTAGACAATGAAAATATATATTCTGTCTTGTGTGACCACTAGAGTTTGAACGGTGGTGTGAACTGAATTTTTCAATGTGTGCATGTGCAGAACTACAATGCATTATTATACATACTCTAGCCTCCAGTTTCTGGAGTTGTTTCTTGCCACCCTTCATGGCCAGACTCTCAGCCTCATCCAGGCGGTGCTGCAGATCCTTTACTGTGGTCTCCAGGTTCTTCTTCATCCTCTCCAGGTGAGCACTGGTGTCCTGCTCCTTCTTCAGCTCCTCTGCCATCATGGCAGCCTGCAATTAATTTTTTTTTAATTAGATGGTCAACCTTTAAATGCAAGCAACCTATGACTTTTTTGTTTTGACTTTCATCTCTGTGACAAAAATGAACAAAAATGTACAAATAACAATGTGTAAATATTCATTAACAGTATTCTGTAATGTGTAGCTCAACAACTATAAACCATCTTCTGTTATTTGTAAGTAACAAGTAAAAAAATGACATTTACTTTATTTTATTATTGTTAATATGAAGTTTTGATAAGTTAGATATACAGTAAATGCTGCTGTGAATAGTGCTAGTGACTACCATAGAGCTATGAATGTACAGGCATGCATTAACTGTATATGAACAATCATGCTGGTAAAGAGCGTCAGTGTATTGTTTGCTGAAACATTACAAGTGGAATCCATTTCACTTCAAAGTGCACAATTTCTCTCACATCAGTGATGGCTTTCTTGGCCTTTTCCTCAGCATTGCGTGCTTCCTGAAGAGTGTCTTCCATTTCACCCTGAATCTGTACAAGATCAGCCTCCAGCTTCTTTTTGGTGTTGATAAGACTGGTATTCTAAACAGACAGAAATTTTCAGGTTAAATTAAGGTTTAAATAAAAGAACAAATTATTAGGGCTTAATGCACTATGGGACCTCAAAATTTACAACAAATAATTTTTCTTACCTGAGAATGAAGCAGAGTCACACGCTCACTGGCATCCACCAGCTCCTGTTCAGCCACTTTGCGGCTTCTGTCGGTTTGCTCCAGAGCAACTCTAAGCTCCTCGATCTCTGCCAGCATCAGACTGTTTCTGCGCTCCACTATGGCCACCTGCTCCTTCATGTCTTCTTGTACTCGAATAGCCTCATCAAGATGCAGCTGAGCATCCTGGAAAAAACAACAGAAATTAGTTTTCTTTTTAAGTTTTTTTTTTTCTTTACATTTAGACTGCTTTAAGGTTTAGTATTTCAGTTTGTAAACCAACCTTAAGTTGGCTTTGGACATTCCTGAGCTGTTTCTGGGCTTCAGAAGCCTGCCGATTGGCATGACTCAGCTGGATCTCCATCTCGTTGAGATCACCCTCCATCTTCTTCTTGACTCTGAGGGCATCGTTTCTGCTTCGGATTTCAGCATCCAGCGTGCTCTGCATGGATTCAATCACCCTCTGGCTGTTTCGCTTGATCTGCTCAATCTCCTCATCTTTCTCAGCCAACCTCCGGTCAATCTCACTCTTCACTTGGGTGAGTTCAAGCTGGATACGAATGATCTTGGATTCCTCATGCTCTAGTGTGGCCTGAAACATTGAGTGAAAAGAATTTGAAGAATTGTATTCACAAAATAAATATTGCATTATATTTATTATTATATGGTAATATTATTACCATAATATGCCAATAATATACCATGGTATGGTATATTATTCAAGTCTTCTAGACTTGAAGCTTGTTTACATGTAACAAACCTCAGCTTCCTCAAGAGCTGTCTGTACTTCTGATTTCTCACACTCCAATGTCTTCTTTCCCTTTTCCAGCTCATGAATAGTTTTTCCAGTCTCTCCGAGTTGCTCAGTTAAATCTGAGATCTCCTCTGTACAGACAGGAATACACACGATCTAACATTCTGAAAAACAGTCTTCAACAGGACACCAGCTTACATGTCATGGCATTATGCAGGGAGGTATGCATGAAGACTTACGCTGAAGGTTTTTATTCTCCCGCTTCAGAGTCTCCAGGTGGTCTAGTGCTTCTTCATAGGAGTTCTTCATCTTGAAAAGCTCTGTGCTAAGAGAGCGAGCCTCTTTCTGTGCTCCCTCCAACTCTGCTTGGCTTTCTTCAAATTTCTGTTTCCATTCAGCCAAGATCTTCAAATAAAAAAAAATAAAAAATCAACAGTTATATTTCAGCATCTGTGTTAATTGTGGTGGTATTTTAACTTTAAACAAATACAAGCTTGCTAATTAGATATGCTATGTACTCGCTACATACATTAGTTCCATTTTAGATTCAACTGTGTTTTAAGCGTATTGATTAATTGAGAAAGTGGAATATTGGCTGCAATATAGGTACAATATTACCTTGTCGAAGTTTCTTTGCTTCTTGTCTAGATTGGCAGCGAGTGCATTAGCTCTCTCTACATCAATCATGAGGTCCTCTACTTCATTATGTAATCTCTGCTTTGTCTTTTCCAGTGATGCACACTTGGCGTTCACAGCTTCAATGGATTCCTCAGCATCCTGCAAGCGCTGGGCAAGCTTTTTCCTTACAAAGGTAATGGAGTTTCACTATACTATTACATAATTTTCTGTTATTTAAAAAAATATATAATAAGAAACATATTTACTTTGCCTCCTCAAGTTCCTCAGTGCGCTGGATGGCATCAGTCTCATATTTGGTTCTCCACTGAGCTACCTCACTGTTGGCCTTAGACATTGCACGTTGCAACTCAGATTTGGCTTCCTGTTCTTCTTCAAACTGCTCTCTGAGAAGGTCACAGTCATGGCGAGCTGACTGCAAACCATGGGCCAGGGCATTCTTTGCCTTGAAGTTCACAAAAAAATGCAAAATTAATGCTTCGATAAACATTTAAATAGATTTTTTTCTAAAAGTTATTTAAAATATATAACAACTAACCTTGACCTCTTCTTCAATATGCCTTTTCAGCTCTTCAATCTGCTGAGTATAAGCTTGTTTGGCGCGAGTCAGCTGAGTTACAAGTGCTTCTTTCTCTTCCAGATTACGCCCAAGTTCACCTATTTCAGAAATAACAACATAATTTAGGATGCCAATCTTATAGATATGCTTTATACTTTAATAAAGTGCACTGCTGTCCCGATTTACTCAGATTATTTACCATTTTCTGTCTGAAGGCGTGCTTTTTGGGTTCCCAGGTCATTCAGCTGACGAAGTTGCTCCTCATTCTTGCTCTTGAACTCACTCACTTGATCTTCCAGTGTACGGCACATCTTTTCAAGGTTAGCCTGTCAAAAGCCACAAGTGCCATGTTTTAAAGTTTTCTTACTCATGCAGCATGTTGCTTTGGCTTGATAATCATGCAGCACATTGCATTGGATTGATAATTTGCTTACCTTTGCTTTGGCAACAGCCTCCATATTGCTAGACAGATCATCAACCTCCATTTTGAATTCACTCTTCTCTTTTTCCAGCTTCTGCTTGACCCTCTGCAGGTTGTCAATCTGCTCCCCAAGCTCTGCCACACTGTCAGCCTGCTTCTTACGAAGAGCTGCAGCAGTGGCTTCATGCTGCAGGGTGGATTCTTCAAGATCACGGCGTAACTTTTGGAACTCAGCCTCACGTTTCTTGTTCATCTCAATCTGGGCAGAAGTGGCACCTCCAGCTTCCTCAAGTCTCTCACTGATCTCTTCCAGATCTCTGGAGACATCAGCTCTCTGCTTTTCAACCTTAGCACGGGCAGTCCGCTCTGCTTCAATCTCCTCTTCAAGCTCCTCAATACGTGCCTGTGATGAATATATTCTGATGAATATATATGATGACTACAAACCATATTAAAAAGCATGAAATAATAATGGTAAGTGACAAAGTAGTTTATAATGACCTGAAGTTCTTTAATCTTTTTCTGAAGCTGTGCTCCAAGAGTCTGCTCGTCCTCAATCCTGCTAAGAAGTTGGCTTGTCTCAAAGTCCTTCCTGTTGGTCATAATAATAAATAACTCAGAGATGTCAATTTTGAATAAGAGCCTCACTTATTATTTTTAGTGAACAATGGCATGGTCTTTGAGCTCTTACTTTTTAAGCCTTTCATCTGACTGTTGCTTGTCATTTTCCAGATCCATTATGGTTTCCTGGGCCAATTTGAGGTCTCCCTCGAGCTTTCTCTTAGCTCGTTCAAGATCCATACGCAGCTTCTTCTCTTGTTCAAGAGAGCCTTCAAG
The DNA here is from genome assembly GCF_001660625.3 of Ictalurus punctatus. Classification (NCBI taxonomy): domain Eukaryota; kingdom Metazoa; phylum Chordata; class Actinopteri; order Siluriformes; family Ictaluridae; genus Ictalurus; species Ictalurus punctatus. Next base: position 13,291,198 of record NC_030426.2, on the reverse strand, counting down.
CTATTTTAGACAGAATAACAAATTGGGATATAGATCAAGCACTTAGACAATAATATATGATTGTAAATGTAAAATAGAACTTTTTTTCTGAAAGCCTTACATCATCTACTTGTTGTTCCAGCTTAACCTTGGCTTTAGTCAGAGTATTGACTTTGTCTTCCTCTGCTTGGAGATCATCAAGAGTTTGCTGGTGTGCCTCTTGAAGAGCTTTCTTTTCCTTTGTCAACTTCACAATGGTCTCATCTAAAGATGCCATTTCTTCAGTAAGGTTTTTGACCTGAAAATACACTTACATAAGCATTGGTGGCAGTCATGTTATCTAATGATAAATGCCTTATCCATAAAATAGAGACCTTGTTCTCAGTAGCATGCTTCTCCTTCTCCACTTTAGCTAGGGTTAGCTCCAAATCATCAATGTCTTTCTTCAGCTCAGAACACTCATCCTCCAGTTTTCTTTTCTTGCCAGTCAGTTCAGCATTGACTTCCTCCTCGTCCTCCAGTCTCTCAGTTACCTCTTTGAGTTTGGCTTCGAGCTGGATCTTGCTTTTGATGAGACCCTCACATCTCTCCTCAGCATCTGAGAGATTTTCAACTTCCTAGAATTGGAAATGATGAAATGCTCTTCATAAATCCTGCTTTTCAGGAAAAATTCATTCTAATCTGAAAAATTTAAGGAACTTGGTATAAAGGTGTGATCAAAACTTACTGCAGCTACTTGTAACTGCAGGTCATTTTTCTCCTGCAGTAGTGTAACCATTTTTTGCTCTAGCTCTTTCTTCTTTGCTAGAGCCTTTGCCAGATCCTCTTTCATTTTCTCAAAATTCTCCTTCATGGCAGCCATTTCCTTCTCAGTCTCTGCACTCTTCAGAAGTGGCTTGATCTTGAAATACAGCTTCATCCAGGGCCAGTGTTTTACATTCATGAATGAGCGGATGTTGTATTGGATGGTGAAGATAGATTCTCTGTTACAAAGTTAGAGTCCTTTTGTCAGTATTTCGGGGTAATAACAATACATTTATCCTGAAACAAACATACATTTAAAAACTCTAACAGACAATACCTTCTCTCCATCATCTTGACAAACTCTCTCCTCATAAGGAAACCTCGGCACAGTGCCTGAGTCATGGTTACAAGAATAACAAGCTTTTCATCTCGCATCTCCTCAAGAAGACCCAACAGTCCAGCTTTGAAGAACACCTGTAAATAAGTTTTTTTTTAATTATTAAGACACACTTCTCTAGTGAATGCTAGCGAAAGTTACCTTTGCTACCATTTCTTACTTTGGTATGTCCGAACTTGTACTGGGTATGATCCACATCAATGGAACTGAGAAGCTTTTCTGAAGCTTTCTTGTTGTCAATGAACTGACCCTCTGGGATGACACTGGCATTCAATACTTTGTATCTAAAAGACAGAAAATCTCCTTAACTTCGACACTAGGTTAATATACACCTCCGGGCATATATATATATATATATATATATATATATATATATATATATATATATATATATATATATATATATATATATAGTATGTGTGATTATAATTTTCTGTGATATACTTGATCAGATATAGAAATTAAATCTATAATACAAATGTGTATGATGTGCAGAAAATACCTCTGCTTAAAGTCACCGTAGAGGATTCTGCTGGGGAAACCCTTTCTGCAGATTCTTATACCCTCCAGTACACCATTACAGCGCAACTGGTGGATTACCAGAGCATTTTCCATGAGGCCTAAAGGTGCAAAGAATGTGTGAAACAGTATTAAAAATCAAGACATGATTTTACATGGATTGCCTAATGTCCCTGAGGCTTTTGGTTGCTTCAGCCTAATTTCCATTGAACTACAGGACAATGCTCTATGCACAGAGAAGAAAAGGTGATTTAAACTTACCTGGTGTCTTGGACTCATTTGGAATAATGCAGCGCACAAAGTGTGGATGAGTGCTTCTTAAGTTGGTCATAAGCTTTCCCAGGTTTTCCTGTTGGATTAGAAAACAACCATGTAAACAACCATCCATCCTCTTTCAAATACTTATTGAGGGTTTAATGTCTCATGGCTTTAGACACATTAGAAGAAATCCATATATAAAATCTTACCCGAAACAGAGCTGACACTGTCTGGAAGGAGCCACCTTTCTTCTTCCCACCTTTTTTGGGACCTTCAGCTGTTGATTGAACACACCAGTAAAGTTGCTTTGGTTCAGCAATGTTATCAAATTGAACAAGTTTGGAGACACATCACATTTCATTCAGCCCACTTATCCCCAAGAGCATTAAATAGTTATTCTAATACTGACATAAATATCAAATTCTTTCGTACAATAGTCTCTACAAAATAAACTGCAACACACCTTCAGTAGAGGCATGAGAAGCAAACAGAATAGGCAACAGTTTAAGTGATGCCTTCTGGTACAGCTGAACAACAGAGTCATTCAGAGGGTCCTTATTTTTATCCAGCCAGCCTATGATGTTGTAGTCCACTGTACCAGCATAGTGCACCAGGGAGAAATGAGCCTCTGCCTTGCCTTTAGTAGGCTTTGGCTTCTGGAAGGATGCACTTTTACCGAGGTGTTGGTCATACAACTTGTTCTTGAATGTCATGTCTGTGGCCTTGGGGAACATACACTCTTCTTCAAGGATGGAGAAAATTCCCATTGGCTGTAGGTAAGAATAAAATTTGTTTATTCTTCCAGGAGAACAGCAAAATAATAACTTTGTTTACCCACCAAAAACTGTTAATTAGGTAATTATTTCTCACCTTCTCAATAAGCTCTATACAGGCTGCCAAGTCCATACCAAAGTCTATAAACTCCCACTCAATTCCTTCTTTCTTGTATTCCTCTTGTTCCAGCACAAACATGTGGTGGTTGAAAAACTGTTGCAGTTTCTCATTAGTGAAGTTGATGCACAGCTGTTCCAAGCTGTTGAACTGTTAAACAGAAACAGACAAGCTACTTTCCACTCTTTTCTCGGGCTGGAATGATATGCATCTTAGCACCTAATTTACTTACATCGAAAATTTCAAACCCAGCAATATCCAGCACCCCAATGAAGAACTGTCTTGACTGTTTGGTATCCAACATCTCATTGATACGGACAACCATCCACAAGAACATCTTCTCATAGACTGCCTTACTCAGAGCCATGGTTGAATTGTTGACCTGTTTGAAAGAGAAAATAATAATAATAAAACATTTTTCAAGTAAATAATTGCAATTGTAAATATTCTCTGTTTATGTGGATTCTCATTACCTGTGGCACAGTCTGCCCTTTGGTCACAAACTCATTCCCGACCTTGACTCTGGGAAAGCACAAAGCTTTCAGCATGTCAGCTGAATTCAGGCCCATGAGGTAAGCGATTTTATCAGCCACTGAAGGAATAAGGTTTATATAAATTTACAAGCTCCAAAAACACTTTTCAATTTAAGTAAACTATATTTTGATTAGCAGGTCATTCCAAAAGCTGGTCTATGAGCAAATTGAGTTATTGTAACCTAAAAAAAAATTAAATAATCAATCATACAATACACCTGATGCGACATTAGTCTAATACAACCTTGAAAAGCGCTAAAGGTTTTGTCTCTCTGAATGATCAGAACCTGAATTGAAGTCTCACTTACCCTCAGTACCATCAGGCTCGGCCTGTTCCTCTCTCTGTTTCTGCTTAAATTTCATGTTCCCGTGATGCATCACAGCTCCTGTCAGCTTGTAAATGCTCATCTTCTCCTCTGCAGTGAAGCCCAAGATGTCAATGGCAGTCTGAAAAACAAGAAGCACTCATTTACACATCATGTAATATCAGTGGTCAGACGCAAAAGGCAGCCTTGAGCAGAAAGAACAATTGTGTCTAATCTCATAAATTACATTAAACATCAGAGATTACACCTGTATAAAAATGTTCTTACATCTGTGGCAATAAACTCTTCCACGTCATTGATGCTTTTGACCGTGATCTCCCCATGACTGATCATTGGATAGTCATATGGGTTAGTGGTGATGAGGAGAGCCTCTGCAAAAACCGAAAACATTGTGCCTCTTGAAATATTATGTATAGCATAGTACACTTTTGCATTGCTTGTGCACACAAAGTGTTAACAGTTTAAGACTCCTCATGTATGCATGCATTACCCAGCAGTTCAGGCTTGTGCCCAGTTGTGAGCTGGTAGAAAATGTGGTAGCTCCTCTCAGCTGACAGCTGGAAGGTTACTCTTGACTTTTCCAGCAGATCTGTACAGATAATCATATGGGATAAATGCTTTTTAAGAGGGGATGAGGGGATACATATATATTCTTAATGTAATATTTTGAAACTACTCACAAGTTTCAATATCAGCTGAAGCCAACTTTCCGGTCGAGCCAAAATGGATTCTGATGAATTTACCCTATGACATTGGAGAATATGTTTAATACATGCTATAAATGTTATTATTATTATTATTATTATTATTATTATTATTATTATTATTATTATTAAATTTTTTTTAAAGAGTTGCTTACAAAACGGGATGAGTTGTCATTCCTCACAGTCTTTGCATTACCGTAAGCTTCCAGCAGAGGGTTGGCTGCAATGATTTGATCTTCCAGTGACCCCTGAAGATGAAAAAATTATTATGAAAAATACTAAGAAACATTTCACCATTTAGTATTCTGCTTACGCTACAACAGCAGTGCACTATTTCACCAACCTGCATTTTTCCAGGAACATGTTCTACCTTCTTCTGTCCAGACACTGCGATTGTCGCAAAGTATTGGATGACCCTTTTGGTGTTCACAGTCTTTCCTGCACCAGATTCTCCACTGAAATGAAAACCAGTTCAGAACGTATGCTATAACAGTGCTTCTTGCAGTCCCTAAAGCATAACTCTATTATATAACTCTTCAGTATCTGAAACCTGCAAATCGTCTGCCATTTTTCTTATTTGCTTCCACTGATTTTCCATAAAGTTCAAAACATTATTGTATTATTCTTAGTTCATGAGACATGAACAAAGCAAACTAAACCACCAATATGTTCATATTTATTGCAGTTATGGTGGTTATATAACCTACCACTTACATGATTTAACACAGTCTACTCATTCAAGTTATTGTATAGGCATGAACTTTGTGTAATATTATTTTTAAATGATGTTCCCAAGTAGCCTTTGAATCATCTAGTTCATTATTGTCTACCACAGTTTACCAAGCTCAATGACTGATTTTTACATAGACACAGCATTTCAGGACTTACGTGATCAGGATTGACTGGTTCTCACGGTCTGGGGGAAAAAAAATAATTCTACATGTAGACATATTTACTAAGTGCATAACTGATTAATCATATTTGGTAGAATTTTGAAAATTTCATACCAGTGAGCATGAACTGATAGGCGTTATCAGAGATGGAGAAGATGTGAGGAGGGGCCTCGACTCTCTTTTTGCCCCTGTAGCCCGTCACGACTTTACTGTCATACACTGGGAGCCACTTGTAGGGGTTCACAGTGACACAGAACAACCCAGAGTAGGTCTATACAAAGGGAAGAGATTAAATGCTAAATGTAAACTATGTATGGAAACCAGTTACTATGCCAGAAAACTATGTTAAATATGCCAGTGAGTACACATAGTTACGCTTCTGTACTCTATTATTGTAAAGTACTTAATATTGCTCTTGGAGAAAAGTAATGGAGTCAAATGTATCCGTGTACTCACATAAATCATCCATGCTGCATAACGCTCTTTGAGGTTGTACAGCACAGCAGGCTCATTGAGGTGAGTCATCATAGCCATGTCCTCAATCTTATCAAACTTTGGAGGATTCATGGGGAAGATGTCATCTTCCTTCACTGTCAAGGTCTGCAGTGAAATAAGAATAGTTAAATGTCAATGACATCAATATCAGACATTAAACCCCTACTATGGGATAATTTTTCACTACTCACTTTGCCACACAGAGTTTTGATGGTAGCTTTGCATCCCTCTTTACTCTGGAGGACCCCTTTGAGGTACATATCAGTCGGCTCAGACACAAAGTAGGCTGTTTTGGCATCAAATGGTAAGTTTTGTGCTTCAATCCTTTCTCGCTCTGGCTTCCGGAGGTATATGGCCGCCGGGCCAAAGCATTCCATTTCCGGATCCACACTCATGATGACAGCTTACTGGAGAGTACAATACCATTTTATTGCTTTTGTAGATATTTTTGTCTAATTGTGCAACAAATTGTGTCTAATTGTGTGACACTGAGAATAAATTAATACAGTCATCTAATGAATTTCATATTGGAAATGACAAATGTCATTAATGTAGTATACTCCTTCCACGCGCTGTGTACAAGTGATATGAAAATTTAGCTATGATGTTGCATAATTACAGTGACGTAATTTTTTTTTTTTTAAATATTCAAGTACAAACATAATGGCAGTTGCATTCACCCTGTCTGGTGCCTCTCAGATATTTCAGAGGTGATCGTTTCAGGGCTGCTGTGTAATTCTGTTAAATACAATAAAGGTTATGCATTACAATATATCTTCAATCATAATTTTAGGACTTTTTAAGTTTTTATTTTATTTTGTTTTTTATTGTTTTATTTTGCATTTTTATTTTGTTTTGGTCTTGTACAGAAGGAACAACTGTAAGTCACTCACCTTAGTTGGGTGCCTGTGTGTGTGATGAGGCTTCCCCAGCTGACTCTTTTATATAGACCTTGAAATGTGCTGTGACCATAACGGAGCTGCTCAATTTGGTCATGTATTTTTACTTTGTTTGCCCATTAATGTTTGCCTTCCTTAAGCAGCATCTTACGACCACACCAGTATTATTTTTATCCTGTGACAAACTGATACCATCTTATGAGCACAGAGGTGTTGTATTAGCACATAATAGATGTGTAATAATAAATATAAAATCAAAAGGTCTGTATTGTTTGACTCAATAGCAAAAATGCAAGATTATTGCTGTTGTTGCTATTATTATTATTATTATTATTATTATTATTATTATTGTTATTATTATTATTATTAATTGCATTGAATAATCACTACTGATTTACTACAACTGCATCAATCAAAAATTATACTTTTCCATTTTTTATGAGGCTAAAACTTCATTGTCTTGTGGTTTTCACAGAAGAATCATCATTAAAAACTAAGGTCAGATAGCTGAGTAAGTCCAGGTAATCCTTCTTTTGAATGTCCTCTAGCATTATAAAGATCGCTGCTATAAGTGTGGTTAAGACACCAAATGTCACTTGTATAAAGTTGCAAGGATCATAGAGGCCCAACGTGTTATGAAGAAATAAAATTGGTATATTGTCATACCAAAAGTTCTAGAAAATGACAGGAGCTGCCAAAGAGATTATAGTATGCCACTTTAAAGACAGCTGGAGTTCCTCAAGTCTCTCCAAGGGCGACTAAGATTTTGGCAGCCCCACTTCAGTCATTCTGAACATGTAGCATCACATTTCTTCCCTCCTTACTAACATATGAAGGTTTACTTTCTGTTCCTTCCTTTTTTAAAAATATAAATGTGAGATAATAGAACATTATTAGGCTAGGATAGGGTGTAGGATATTCAAATAAGCCCCAAATATGACATGTAAAACCCCAATTCCAAAAAAGTTGGGATGTTTGTAAAATGTAAATAAATGTAAATAAAAACAGAGCGCAATGATTTGCAAATCTCATAAACCCATATGTTATTCACAGTAGAACACAGAAAACATATCAAATGTTTAAACAGAGGAAATTGTACCATTTTAATGAAAAAATAAGGTAATTTTGAATTTGATGGCTTCAACATGTCTCAAAAATTTGGGACAGGGCAACAAAAGGCTGGAAAAGTAAGTGTTACTAAAAAGAAACAGCTGGATGTCTTGTCATGGCAAACTAGTGACTCCATTTCCCAGAATGTACTACGAGCTACAAACATGGCAGAAGACTACAACTCCCAATGGAACACACAGACACATCACCATCTCCTGAGGACTAATCACACACACCTGTTCCCAATCACACTGACAATCACTACTTAAGAGACTGCTCATGCACAAGTTCTTTGTGAAGTATTATGCTCAGTTGATCTTATCTCTGTCGTTTACAAAGCCGTGATCTCATGTTGCTGTTCTGGTTTTGACTTTGTTTCTAGTTTCTCATTTCATGATTTGCCTTGCCTATTTCATGCCTGTTTGCTGTGCCTCTGACCCTTTGCCTCTTCTGACCACGCCTTTGTTTCGTGATTTGGATTTATCTGCCTATCTCTCCTATAATAAAAGCTCTTAACTGCAATTGCATCCATCCTAACCCTCATCACATGACACTGGAGGAACATTTTGCAACTAATTGGGTTAACTGGCAACAGGTCAGTAACATGATTGGGTATAAAAAGAGTATCTTAGAGAGGCAGAGTCTCTAAGAAGTAAAGATGGGATGGAATCTGGATGGAAGTATATGTTGCTCTAAAACCTGTATATACCTTTCAGCATTGATGGTGCCTTTCCAGATGTTCAAGCTGCCCATTCCATAGGCATTTATGCACCCCATACCATCAGAGATGCAGGCTTTTGAACTGAGCACTGATTATAAGACAGATGGTCCCTCTCCTCTTTAGTCCCCTCTTTAGTTTAGAGGACGCGGCATCCATGGTTTCCAAAAAGAATTTCAAATTTGGATTCATCTGACACTAAGAACAGTTTTCCACTTTGCCTCAGTCCATTTTAAATGAGCTTTGGCCCAGAGAAGACAGCAGCGTTTCTGGATCATGCTCACATATGGCTTCTTCTTTGCATAATAGAGCTTTAAACAGCATTTGTGGATATCAAGGACAAACTATGCTCACAGACAATGAGTTCTGGAGGTGTTTCTGAGCCCATGCAGTGATTTCCATTACAGAATCATACCTGTTTTTAAGGTTACGCCTGAGGGCCCGAAGATCATGGGCATGCAATATTGATTTTCACCCTTGTCCCTATTGGCGCCCTGTCCAGGGTGTACCCTGCCTTGTGCCCGATGTTCCCTGGGATAGGCTCCAGGTTCCCCGTGACCCTGAAAAGGATAAGCGGTATAGAATATGGATGGATGGATGGACCCTTTTCCCTAACGCACAGAGATTTCAACAGATTCTCGCAATCTTTTGCTGATATTATGTACCGTATCTTTACTTCTGTAAAGATACGGTACATCTTTACTTCTGAAAGACTCTGCCTCTCTAAGATACTCTTTTTATACCCAATCATGTTACTCACTTTTTGCCAATTATCCTCCAGCTGTTTCTTTTTAGTAACATTTACTTTTCCAGTCTTTTGTTGCCTCGTCCCAACTTTTTTGAGACATCAAATTCAAAATTACCTTATTTTTTTCTCAAAATGGTACATTTACGCAGTTTAAATATTTGATATTCTTTGTATGTTCTATTGTGAGTAACATATGGGTTTATGAGGATTTAAATAATTGCATTCTGTTTTTATTTACATTTATTTACATTTTACACAGTCTCCCAACATTTTTGAAATTGGGGTTGGATTAATCAGGAAACCAAGAGAGAAAGTTTTATCAAGATATTCTCTACATTTCATAGAGGATGAGTAACAAATAAAGATGCCAGTTAGGTAAAATAGAAAGATTCCCTTTATAAACAAGAAGGATACATCTTTAGATGGCAATTCAGTAGTATGTTTACTTGTGGTATTGTGGCATGTATGATTTATAAGGAAGCTTTTGTCAGCCAGTAGCTCAGTCTTTCCACAAGGAAATGTGATCCCATGCTGGCAATGAAGGGAAAGCACTAGAAATTCTAAAGCAGTTACTCTTGAGATATAATGAGCTTGTGGATAGAATAAAAATGTGATATTCGATAGCTCACTCATAACATATTCTTATTTGGACAAAATACAAATATAGCCCTCTGTGCAGCTCAATGAACTAAATGTCAGCATGCTTGGGAAGCTTATTGTGTTAATACACCTTTGAACACTGCATGCACTGCATTTCACCAACGAACACAGTATCACTCAAGTGCCTGCAAATGTCATTTTCACATTGCTCAGTACTTCAGAAAGATGCTGCAAACTGAAGAGTGAGATCAAGATTTAGAGCATACCACTCAAAAAAGTAGGCTGTTTTGACATCGAAAGGTAAGTTTTGTGACTCGAGCCTTTGTGGTACGCTCTGGCTTCTGGAGGTATATAGTCGGTCAGCCAAAGCACTCCATATCCGGATCCACACTTGTGGTGACACCTTACTGGAGAGTACAATACCATTTTATTGCATTTGTAGTTCTTTTGTCTAATTGTGCAACAACACTGAGAATAGATTCATATGGTCATATAATGAATCTGATATTGGAAATAAAAAATGTCATTAATATAGTATAGTTCTTCCATGTTGTATGATGTTGCATACTGAACATTTGTAATGTGATAATCCTTGTGATCTTGGCACAGTAAATGTCAACAATTAGGCATTATACAATTCTACAGTGATGTCATTAAAAAAAAAAACTGCCAGAAGACCTCATCATCAAAGTAAAAACTGAATCGCAAGTCCTCTGATCACCATCACATTTAGTAGGCAACATCAGGGGAGACCCAGAATCATTAACTTTGCTTTGAATTTCTATATTATAGGACCCAGATATCTTACCTCACTGATCTAATTTTGTGGCTATGACCTTATGGGTATAAAGAGATCAGTCTCCTCAAGACACACTGAGAACACTAGAACGTTATTTGATGGTTCTCTTCATAAAGACTTCATAACATGTATCTGCATTTAGTAGGAGATTTATAGAACAACCCATTAGTATATTTGACAATCTTGTCAGTATTTACTAGATGACATGGAGGGTTTATTAATATTATTGGTGCATACCTAAGCCTGTGGTAATTTGTGTATACTAGACACTATCGTCCCAACAGTTTAGCCACTGCAATCCTTTGTCCTGTATTTGTAACCTCTTTCATACTAAATTATAACAGGATTTTGATACAGTGTAGTAAAATCTGAACTTAATACATTACACAGTCCCACTTAAAATGTGATGTTTGAAAGCCCTGTTTGAAAAGCTGAATGGGGTGATTTGGGGAATATGGTATAATTTCTGAAGAACATTTAAAAGCTGTAGATATTCCTCTAATTACAGAGCAGGGTGTGTGAACTGTGAGTAATTTTTAAATGTGTTAAATGAATTTCTAATATGGCAATCAAGATCTTTCAGTGTCTCCATGGATGTTCATCCAGTAGGCATACAACTAATAAAATCTATGAATCACACAACAGTTCAATAGTTATGTAACCATGCATTTCCTCTCCCATAATTTTATATATATATATATATATATATATATATATATATATATATATATATATATATATATATATGCTTATTATTTATTAAAATTATAACAAATATGTACTGTATGTCCACACTATTGCTGTAAACTCTGTTCCTTCCTTAAGTCTTTTTGAGGACGTGACATCATTTCCTTTACTGTAGAGAGCAAGTAAATGTTCCATTGGGTCTTATTTAGAATCTTTTATTGTGTGTAACTATGTTACCTATATTTAGTAAGATGTAGAAAGATTTCAAAGATTTTGCAAATTTTCCAGTTTAAACAATGCAAAAAACAAACCTTGCTCTAAATGAGAATAATTGCCAGTGAAAAGATGCCAAATCTTCTGAATGTACTACCAGTAAATAGAAAGAAAATACTTATCTCGCATGTGAAATGACAGTAATTTATCTCTTCTATACCAGTGCAAAAGCAAGAAGTATATACATATCACTTTTGAGACATAAAAATAGAAAAACTGATATACAGTATTTGCAGCGTGGATGGATTACATTAATGGAAATGTAATAAACATTGTTGCTATCATCATCCCAGTTACCTGTAGGTCAACTCTGTTACTGAGACATACTTTACTTTTTTTTAGAATGTTACAAATACACAAAAGAGAATTCATTTAATAGATTCTGTAGTTAAAGGTATGGGCAATTAATTACATACCGTATATCACTGAGGAAAAACAATTAAATTAAAGCAACTGCCATAAAAGCAACGCAACATTTTAAGGCATATTATAATCAGTGGCACTCAATTTACAAGAGATGTAAGTGCATTAGATTCAATATCAAATGGGTCACCAACCTCCATGGCTTATGTACCAAAAAGCTTAATATAAGGCTATGAGCCTGTAATGGGCCAGTATGTCCAATTTTTAATCTTGTTTGAATAAAAAGCCAAAAAAAAAAAAAAAAAAAGCTATTAGGACAAATGGGCATCAATTTCATTATAATGATTAAATGTATCTTCAGTTAAGTTACAACAGTGATCTACAACAGTCCAGTTATTTACTTTAAAAAGGGACCTATTATACAAAATTCACATTTACATGGTGTTTGAACCACCCTATAATGGTAAAAATCCATCCACTCCTTTTTTTTTTTTTTTTTTTTTTTATATTCCCCATAATACATAAACAGTGTCTCAAAATGAGACGTTCGCGTGCTAGAGCAGCTACAATGATGAGAAGACTGTCTCGGCTTCGTAAGCTTTGTAAGTGTTTTGTTGTTGGCTGTAAGAATAAACATAAGAGTCTTCATGTACTCCCAGCCTCAGAGCCACTGAAGGCACAGCAGAGTAATTTTATTTTTGAAGGAAATGTTCCCCAAAAAATTGCTAAATTTGTATACGTTTGTCCGAATCATTTTACATCAGACTGCTTTGTGAACGAGGGTCAATACAAAGCAGGATTTGTTGAAAAGTTTATGCTCAAGCATGGATCAGTGCCAACTGTTTGTGATCCAGATTCATATCCAGAAGATGTAAGTTTTGCACTTTATATTTTGTGAATGTTTGCAAATCGCCTTACCGAAGGTGCTTTTTGGCACATTCCACGTAAGGCGGTATTATTGAATTACTGAAAACAAACTGGTGAAAAAGCACCACCATGAACACAAACAATTACAAGCAATAAAGGGATGTTTATTTATCATCATAATTGATTTAACAAGGTCCTGTGAAATCCATGTGCAACAGCATGAAGGTCAATATATCAAAATCAGACATGAAAATGTCACTATGCACACAATATACATATATTTTACAAATAATTCAAGAGCATTAACACAGTTTACATTATTGGCTCTTTTTTCCCCCCTTTCATGCTCAAGAACATTGAAGACTTCTCTAAGAATGTCCACCCTGATTTTAAAAGGTTTGTTCAGCATCTATGCATATCATGATTCATGAGCATGGAGGAAGATGAGGTGAATCCATACTGCAGCATTGTGAGCACTTAACTATAACGAAGTTATAAGGGTTTGAAGGTAAAAAGATGAGTAGAAATTACTAACAGAAGATTGTGAAGTAGTATAGAAAGTTTTTGGAGCAAGTTAGCAAGCAAGCAAATTAAGTTGGCACAAAAGGATTAATAATGCAATTTTAACAACTACTGAAATGTACAGCTGAACAGTACAGAGACTCTTTGAATTCCATGAGTGCTTTTGGTTGAGATCACTGCAATACTAGAATTCAGTCCTGTGGTGAGGACACGTTCCCTGAATTCACTTAATCCATGTTGTTCCATGTTGATGTACAAACTTTGTGTCCTCTCGCTCACTCTCTGTTGCTTGTTTGACTTTCAAGACCCCAAACCTCCACAGGGCTTATGTTGACCATGGTGACGTGCTGCAGTGTGCAGAGGGTGAGGTGAGGTGCTTCCTTAAAACTACATTTAAAAAAAAAAAAGAAAAGAAAAGAAAAAAAAAGAAAAAAAAGAGGAAATTCAAGTCAGTGTTACTCATCTCAGGAAATTCAGCTACAAGAGAGCCAACCACATACAAAAGCAATTGAAATAGTTCAACACAACGAATGCTTCAAGTGGTTTCCCCAAATTCAACTTAAAATGCAACTTATAATGACTTCTCCAGTTTCAAAACTATTCAACACCTTCATGGCAAGCATCTTTATTACTTAGCAGAGCACACTTTTGGTGTTATGACCTGCTGCAAACGAGATGCAGAGCTTCTGGCAGCGTTCCTCAGGAATCTTAGCCTATTCCTCATGTGCAATGGCTTGCAGAAGAAATAGCCTCAATTCTTCGTAGTATGGATTCCATAAGATGTTGGACACATTCCTTTGAGATTCTGGTCCACGTTGACTTGATTGCATCAGGCAGTTCCTGCAGATTTTTTTGGTTTTCTTTACATGCTGTGAATCTCCCGTTCTACCACATTCCAAAGGTGTGTGGTAGAGAGAGAGAAAAAAATATCTGCACTTACACTGGCTCTTACACCTTTACTCTGCACGCTTTGCTTCTCTAGAACTCAATTAAAAATCTTGTATGCTAGCACTATTTGTATTGTTCTCCACTTGATAGATCACTTTGCTTGTATTTCCTCCTTTGTAAGTTGCTTTGGATAAAGGCGTCTGCTAAATGAATAAAATTTAAAATGTTCTGTTGGATGCAGATCCAGTGACTGCGAAGGCCACTGAAGAACACTGAACTCATTGTCATGTTCATGAAACCAGTTTGAGGTGACTTTTACTTTGTGACATGGGGCAATTATCATGCAGGAAGTAGCCATTAGGAGATGGGTAAATTGTAGCCATGAAGGAATGCACATGGTCTTCAACAATACTCAAATAAGCTGAGGCATTCAAGCAATAACTGATTGATAGTAACAGGCCCAAAGTATGCTAAGAAAACCTTCCCCACACCATTACACCACCTCCACCAGCCTGGACTGCTAACACAAGGCAGGTTGGGTCCATGGATTCATCTTGTTGGTGCCAAATTCTGACCTTACCTTCTGTGTGCCTCAGCAGAAATCGAGATTCATAAGACCAGGTTATGTTTTTTAAGTCTTCAGCGGTGTAGTTTTGGTGAACCTGTGCCCCCTGCAGCCTCAGCTTTTGTTCTTGGCTGACAGAAATGGAACCTGAAGTGGTCTTCTGCTGTTGTAGCTCATCCACCTCCAGTTTCAACATGTTGTGCATTCTGAGATGCTTTTCTGCTCACCACAATTGCAAATACTGCAAGTTATCTGAGTGACTGTAGCCTTTCTGTTCGCTTGAAACAGTCTGGCCATTCTCCATTGAACTCTCTCAACAACAGTGTTTCTGTCCGCAGAACTGCTGCTCACTGGATGCTTTTTTACTGCAGCATTCTGAGTAAACTCTAGAAACTGTTGTCTGTGACAATCCACAGGAGATCGGCAAATACAGAAATACTCAAACCAGCCAGTCTGGCACCAACGATCATATCATTTTTTTCCTCATTCTGATGGTTTATTTGAACATTACCCAAAGTTGCTGGTCCATATCTGCATGCTTTTATGCATTGCACTGCTGCCACATTATTGGTTGATTAGATCATAGAAAGAATGAGTAGGTGTACCGATGTTCCTAATAAAGTGCTCAGTGAGTGTAAAGTTGCATCTATTTAATACATTTTTAAAGGATAAAAATTTATTAAAAGCTCCACATGGTCAAAACGCACGAGGCCAAACACTAATTATGGTAAATGGGTATGAGTATGATTATGTGTGTGTATGATGAGTATGATTACTTACATTCTTGAGGAATTCTTCAGCAACTATTCGTGCCCTTGCATTGACTGACAGCTTCATCTCGCTGATTTCCTTATCAATTTCCTCCATAAAATGGATGACAAAATCCACCAACTTGTGCTTATACATCTGCTCTGTGTGAAAGTTAGTGATGAGGAAACTGATATCATAGCCCTGGAATGAGAAACAACAGAAGGGGTTATAGTGCAAGTGATGATCAATTCTCCACTTTTTCTAATGTTCTAATAATTTTCTCCTATAAATTTAGTATAGCCTACATTATACATATAAGCATAGAACATATAACCAACTTTTATTACCCAATAGCCATAACCCATGTTCACGGAACAGCACACAAAAACCAAACAACCCGTCTCTGTTATGCATAAACGGAGTTGCCAGTTTATTAGGTACACCTACCTTGTAGTTATGCTCACTTGTGCCTGCAAAGTGAACTAAAATGGTTGGTGAACTAGAGAAAATTACCATAAATAAACTGGCAAGTCAGTGTATCCTAAAACTCAGAGTTTAAGTAAAAAATGCACTATCAGTTCAGATATACATTTACATTTATTCATTTAGCAGACACTTTTATCCAAAGCGACTAATAAATGAGGAAATACAAGCAAAGCGATATATCAAGCAGAGAACAGTAAAAGTAGTGCTGCCATACAAGATTTTTAATTTATATGTAAAAGATATATTATCTGAGATTACTTCCAACGGTATGTTATTCTCCTCTCCTTATAATCTCTCACCTCCACTGGTTTTCTCCGCAGAATGAAGAAGTTCTCGGCTCTCATCATCATAAAGCGCATGAATTTGTGGCACAGAATCTTCTCAATCTCATCAGCCTGGAAATGACCAATCAGAGCACAGTCAACATTCACAATGTTTCAGCCTAAGAAACTCATGGGACATGGAACTGACATCTTTTGTACACTTTTCTGGCCACAAGCTTCAGAATCAGGTGGCAATCTCCATACTTCCGTGCATATGCCCTTCCATACACTGGTTTCCAGCAGGACAATAAACTTTTGAATACCACATCACAATGAGATTTTTGCACCAAGATATAAATACAGTCACTTGAGTTTAATTTAATAAAAATCATACAAAGTTTTTGTTTGAAGCAGTAACTGACGAGTAAATAAGATAATTGTGCGTATTTGCAAATTGCTACTTAATCATTTCTAGCATGCACATCATTGAGGCCGTGTTTGAAGTGGTGATTGTTTTAGAGACTTCATTACTGTGGTATAAAATCTGTCATAAAATCAAAGCCTTCTACAGATTAATGCTACTACTCTAAAACCAACTACAAACGTAAGTCTCTGGGAATGTAAAACCGATGTACGATAGTTTAGTACCTGCTTTACTGCAATGCTGACGCGAACGGAGTTGATTGAACCTTCTATAAGGACCTTCTCTTTATCATTTCTGCTAATCACAACCGGCTGAAGCAACAATTCCTTACTGCTCCTGTTACATCACACACAATCACAAACACACAGCCAGTCAGTGGGGGTTAACGAAATACTACTGCTAGACACTGGGCAGATATAGCACTTTAAATATATGATTCTAAAATAAAATTATGGAAAAAAACAGAAAACTGTGCTATTTATGTTGAATAAAGAAAAGAAATACAGATGTGTATTACACATTAAGTTATTAATATACAAAATGCATAAAAGAAAAGCATTGAAGTACTCAAGCAGGCTTTGACAAAAAACACTAGGTTAAAAGCATACTTACCGGACTTCAACCTCAGGTTTGTTGTGGCGCTCGACCACCTGTGAGGAGAAGTTTTCCAGGCAGAGAGCTGCCTGCAGTGTTGCTCGTACTGCATTCAAGTATGGACGCAGAGTCGCTGTCTGCAGTGAAACACACAAACATGACAAGAGTGGAGGCAGCCAGCTATTACAACAGCGTTCAACCAGACTACATTCATTCCTAGAAAATATACAGCTCACTTATGGTGAGCCCACCAATTACACACCCAGAGTTTGTCTGCTTACTATCACTGGTGCTCTTTTTAAATCAGACACATTGCACAGGCCTGAACCTGTACACAATTCCTGAAACACTGTACTCTTCCACAAACCTGCTAAATCCACACACATTTCACAACTTTAGCTCCAAGTTACATCCATATCCTTCAGTCATGTACACCAGAATGGTAACAAAACCTCAATCTGAAACATTTGATGCATAAAAGTCAAACCTGAAAGTACAACTTTGATTTAATTGCATAAAATAAGCTAATGCATGTAATGTGCAGCTGGATATTAGTCTTCAAAGAATGGTGTCAGTGCACAGATGTGGCACTGAAGCAAAGAATCACTTTGGAGACATTTTGCACACAGGGCACCACCTTGTGGGGAATCTCCAACTTTCTAAACAAGAGGCAGGTCAATACGGTCACTGAAAGTGTGGACCCTGGCACAGTGATGTAGTGGGTAACAGTCATCTCATTGCTCCTGGGTCCCAGTGAGCTTGGCTTACTGTCTGTGTGGAGTTTGACATATTCTCCCAGTGTGCGCATTGGTTTCCTCCGGGTTCTCTGGTTTCTTCCCGCCTTCCAGAAACATGCCAGTAGATTGATTGGCTGCACTAAATTGCCCATAGGTGTGAATGAGTGTGTGTGGGATGCTCTGTGAGGGACTAGAAACACATCACTGGGTATTCCCACCTCATACCCAGTGTTCCTGATATAGTCACCGGCTTCACCATAAACCTGACCAGGATAAAGACTCTGAAGATGAATGAATGAATGAAAATTGAGCACTTTAAGTGTATGCTCCTAATACGTCACGGACAATTACTTTCAAATTCAACAAGAAAGAGGAAGCCCAAACTTCTCTCAAGGAACTACAGACAAGTGTGTGACCAAATTTGGTCCTCGTATGATCCGGTACTGTGCAGGCTGGATCAACTACTCAAACACTCATGCGTAAAATCAAATAAGTCTATCCAAAAGTCCCAAGATATTACAATATAAACATCAATATCATAATACACTTTTCTAAATATAATAAGGAACCAGGACTTTTATTGGAACTCACTTCAAAATCGTTTTGTACCGTTACATGCGTTGATTAATTGTAAACGTTTGCTCTTTTCCTTTTTCACTTTTTAGCCAAAGAGCAACACTAAATATCATAAATAATTTACTGAGAAGTGAAAAGGTCTTAAATAAACACGCCGATATATATTTTGCCATATGACCCCTAACCCCTAGCAATACTCCAGTGAACTACTTTAGCAGAATACTGGACCTACTGCAGTTCACTATCTCACACCAAGAAGCATCAGCTAATAACACATTAACACTAAAGGTGTAAACTGCTAAATGCAAGATACTTATGACGGGTTTGTGATGCAGCATGTACGCTAACGGAGAAAAATTTAGATGATGACGTCAGCAGACAGTCTTGCACATCTGCTAGTCATCTCCTGAATGTTCTTGCTGGGGTAATCTCCATAGAAAAGCTGACACTGGGTGGGGATGGTTTCGCTAGGCAGCTAACCACTAATGTTATGACCACATGAATATAAAAAATATATATGCACACTGACAAAAGCAATTAATGTTGTTTTTTGTTCAAAGTAAATAATTTGTTGCAATGTGGTTTTCTTACCATTTCTCTTTATCCGGCTCTTGTCTGAAAGCGGAAATGCTACAAACAGCGAACCACTTCCGTGTTCCTTGTCGTTCCCTGGGCGATACCACTAACAGAGTTTAGCACGGGGGTGTCCAGCAAGACGTCGGAAGTAATATCAAACAAGGTCAAGTCAAACTATTTATAAATACCTCACTTATTTTAAATATAAAATAATTATTAAAAAATAGATTAAATGGATAACAATATGTGCGTACAAAATAATGTATAAAATAAATATGCAATATGTGTTAATTCAGCATTCAGTTCTTCAACTGATCTAATCACCGATCAGCTACAACATTAAAACCACTGACAGGTGACGTGAATAACATTGATGAACTCATTACAGTGGCACTTGGCAAGGGGTGGGATATATTAGGCAGCAAGTGAACAGTCAGTTCTCGAAGTTGATGTGTTGGAAGCAGGAAAAATGGGCAAGGGTAAGGATCTGAGACAAATTGTGATGGCTAGATGACTGGGTCAGAGCATCTCCAAAAAGGCAGGTCTTGTGGAGTGTTCCCAGCATGCAGTGGTTAATAGCTATCAACAGTGGTCCAAGGAAGGACAACTGGTGACCGATTGAATGGCGCCCATGGCTCACTGATGCATGTGGGGAGTGAAGGCTATCTGTCTGGTCTGATCCCACAAAAGAGTTACTGCCGCTCTTTTCAGCATAAATTGCTGCAAAAGTTAATGATGACTATGATAGAAAGGTGTCAGAACACACAGTGCATCTTAGGTTGCTGCTTATGGGGCTGTGTATCTGCAGACAGGTCAGAGTACCCATGCTGACCCCTGTGTACCACCAAAAGCACCTACAATGGGCAAGTGAGCATCAGAACTGGACCATGGAGCAATGGAAGAAGGTGGCCTGGTCTGATGAATCACGTTTTCTTTTACATCATATGGACACCCGGGTGCATGTGCATCACTTACCTGAGGAAAAAATGGCACCAGAATGCATTATGGGAAGAAAGCATGCCAGCTGATGCAGTGTGATGCTCTGGGCAATATTCTGCTGGGAAACTTTGGGTCCTGGCATTCATGTAAATGTTACTTTGACACGTACGACCTACCAAAACATTATTACAGATCAAGTACACCCCTTCATGGCAACGGTATTCCCTAATGGCAGTGGCCTCTTTCAGCAGGTTAATGCATCCTGCCACACTGCAAAAATTGTTCAGGAATGGTTTGAGGAACATCACAAAGAGTTTAAAGTGTTGACTTGGCTTCCAAATTCTACAGATCTTAATTCGGTTGAGCATCTGTGGGATGTGCTGAATAAACAAGTCCAATCCATAGAGGCCCCACCTCGCAACTTACAGGATTTAAAGTCCTACGTTTTTTGGTAGGACAAGGGGACATACACAATACTAGGCAGGTGGTTTTAATGTTATGGTTGGTCTCATGCTTAGGCTCATATGTTACATTTTACATTATTTCAGTTTTTTTGTTTATTATTTTTTCTTTCTCCATTGCTCTGCACAACCCAGTACCATTCTGCACAGAATGTATCATTTGCATCATAATGCAATAATGCAATTTTTACTTATCAATGATTGTATCAGTATACAAATACCCATATCACATTTTACCACATCATACTTTTAATACCATACACATTTTACCACATCATACTATTAATGTAAATGTTTCTGCATCTCTGTTCCCTCATTCCCCCATGTTTATTATACCTTTTAAGTATTAGTTTTGTTTTTACTCCCTTGCCTATTTCTGGTACATCATTGTATATGTGTAAAAAGTGGAGGCAAAATAAAACCAGTGCTGGTGTAAAGGTTAAACATATGAAAATGTATATAACTTGTATGTTAAATTTGGATTTTTAAAAAAAATAAATTTGCATCCCTATGAATGACAAGGACATAAAGACATCATTCTATAGTTTTTGTAGTTCTCGGCAGAAATACATATGCTTATCTACAAAATGTGAATCATCACAGCCTTAAAATGACACCAAACAAACGCAATTTTTTCTTTTATCATTTTATTTTAAAAGAAGCCATAAGCAGTTATTTTAGCTAACTAGTAGAAAAGAAATAATAACAAAGCAGACGTTACAAAAGTGATTGTTTCCTTCTTTGTACAGTTATTTACATGTGGTTACATCAGTAAAACATTGAGACCAGAGTGACTTGCACACTTGGTTAAACACTGTGCATATCCTACTTAATGAACTGCGATCAGAAAGCGTGCAGTTTACCCGCAGTGCAATGCTTAATGCACAAAGCATGCAGAATATAAACGTTTTAAGTCTTCTTAGCAGTCTTTTTTGTCTGTTTAGCTTTCTTGGGCTTGCTCGCCTTCTTGGCAGAGACGGCTGGACTTTTATCCGCTTTCTTGGGTTTGGAGGTTTTCTCTGGGGGGGGAGTCGCCTTCTTCACGCCGCTGACCCTTTTCTTCTTCTTCGCTGCTTTTTTGGCTGGCTTTTTGGTCGGTTTCGCAGTCTTTCTCGGCTTTACAGAGCTCTTCTTGGTTCTGGGGATGAACTTCTTTTTGTTGAGCTTGAAGGAGCCGTTGGCGCCCAGACCCTTCACCTGCACGAGCGTGTCGTTCTGCAGCAGCGCGCGGATGGAGTAGCGGAGGTACACGCGCCCGTGCTGCTGGTCAAACCAGTTCACTTTCTTCGCCTCGTTGTAGATCTTAAAAAGAGACGAGCCGTTTCTCTCTCCCAGCGTTTGGATAGCATTGATCACCAGCTGGCTGTACTTTCCGGGCCCTTTCCCTTTCTTCTTTTTGTTCTTTTTTTCTGCAGAGGCAGGCTTTGCTTTACTGGCGGGTCCCTTCTTTTTGGCCGCTGGTTGTGATGGTTGTACTGGTGCTGCTGCTTCTGGTGCAGTTTCCTCAGCCTGAGCAGACATGGTTCAACTTTAAGTTCTGAAGCGCCTTGAGATGCTATTGAACCCCGCTCCGAGACTTTGGTGTCAATGAGGCTGATCTGTATTTATCAACGACGCGCGGACGTGATTGAGAACAACAACACTTCCAGCAGGTGCATGGCTCGAGTTGTGTTTTTTGCTGTTAGTTTGAGATCCATTATCTCGCACCTTCTCGCTCGATCCGCATCCGAGTCGTTCAGCACTGGAAGTGCAAACAACGGCCAGTTCAGTACTATGCGGAAAACCCAAATGAGCTGCGACACTCGGACAAATGCGGGTAAACACAAGACATCACCCCGCACGTAGCACGCTACAGCGGGTAGGGGAGGCGAGTTAGAGCACGAGTTATGATGAAACTGTACACAGACGCGCAGTGTTATGGACATGTGACCAACGTTAAATGTCTAAAGTACTGGAAAAGAGGTTAGTTTGAACTAGTTCGCTAAAGATGTCCAAAATATAGTTGGTTTAATTTCTCCAAACAAGCACATAATACGCCATCACGTGGTTGAGCTTTGGCAACCTTTCTGTTTTTAGCTTCCTGTGGGGTTTCAAAATCGTGGGCGGATCAACGAGAGGCCTAGAGCTGGGTGCCTCGATGTTGCTTACGCACCCAGGCGTCCAGCAGCTGCTAAATACCTCGTAATATGCTGCACATTTGCACACACCGTCATGCTGTTTATTCAGTGTTGTTAGCCAGATGAAATCTTGAAAGTCGCACGTTAGGTCCGAGTGCTTTGGCCGGTGCATAATAGGAAAGGTTCCTAAGATAGACTCTCAATCTACTGCCACTGTGACTAGGATAACGAGGTTATTGAAGATGAAGGAATGAATAATGTTACAAATAATATAAACATACTATTAAGCACAAAACAAAGTTTGATATGTCTGAAACAGCTGGTCCTGGTGGCCAGGACTCATGAACACATTCCTCAGCACATACATTAAGATGATTGGTGATGGTGGGAAAAATAAATAATGGAATAATAAAGAATAAATTCAAACAATTTAGCTGGGGCAGTGTAGCGTTTTTGGGAGGTGAGGACACTGGAGAACCCAGTGGACATGGGGAGAACAAATGCAGGTCCAAAGCAGCAAACATCAAGTATCCCACATGCCCCAAAAACAGACTGTTCTGGTGGAAAGTACCTCTGAAACCACATAGCCAGGAAAGAGAGGCTAAGAAGTCCCCCCCCCCCCCCCCCATTAGAGCGTTGAACTCCTAATCACTACTCTAGCTCCAAACACTGATGCACGCACATACATCACCTGTAGATAGCATAGTTGTACATGCACTGAACACTGAAATAATTACATTAAAAAGGTATATCCATACATACCTTTTCAGATGTGTATTAGTTGTTTGTGTGTCATCCTCCCCTACCCCATAACCGTATACCTTACGTATACTAATAGTATATTGTCTGTATAGTCTATTTATTATTTTGTAACTTCAGAGTTGTCACTTTTCATTTCACTACATCTTTGTACGAGCTACTGTACAAATGCAAGTGTGACAAATAAAGCTTTGAATCTTGAATGGAGAACATGCAAAACTGCACAAAGAAAGTAAGCCAAGATCAGGATTGAACTTGGGACTGTGGTTGGAGCTGCGAGGCAGAAACACTGTGCCACCATGCACGCCACCCCGACCCCTGCTTTTTAATATAAATTACTTGAATTGTACTAGAACCACCTGTCTCTCATGTCGAATGTTCATTGGTTTTTCCCATGGTAATGGATGACAAAGGAATTTTACGTGTGTGCAACCCTGATATCTCTGATATATTGTGTTCCAACACAAACAGGACATGATCAAAGTTAACATCAAAGTTAACATCCTGAAGACAGAACAAAGGAAAATTTTCTCAAGAATGACAATTTGTTTGCATTTATTTAAAAATGAAATCATTTTGGCATATACTGTATATACATACATACTGTGTGTGTGTGTGTGTGTGTGTGTGTGTGTGTTGAAGTAAAAGTTTAAAAGAGAAAAAAGTGTGCAAATCTGTTTTCATTTAACAGAGCTTGTTAGTGTCTGTGTACACAAGTGTTAGCAGCCGCAGCTTTGTGCCGATGAGCTGGAGCTGTCATTTCTGTCCAACTTAATCTGATCTGGAAATTCATTATAAAGCTCAACTTCTGTTTCCTAGAGGGAGAGAGAGAGAAATAGTGACATGCATAGTTAAATGTACCTGGACAAATGAGTCAGTGAGCACCAGAATATAATAAAATGGCATCCTACTAACCTGTTTTAGAGCATTTCGTGCAATGGTTTGAAATGCCTGTTCAACACTGATGGCCTCTTTTGCACTGGTCTCAAAGTATGGCATGTTGTTTTTACTCTGACACCATGCCTGTGCTCGCTTTGTTGCCACCTGAAAGGCATGCATGGAACAGGCATATTAGAATAACAGTTACTCAATCAACTAAGTATTCCTAATAACAAGAATATTACCACCAGGCCCAGCTACACTAAACATTCTCTTACAAATTTTAAAATTTGTTTACATTTAAACCAATTATTTCATAATGAGATGGTATTTTCCAATGTTGTGTGGTGTTTGGTAAAGAGGACTTTTTTTCCTTTTGACTTGGATACACATTAGGGCAAATTATGCTAGGTGTACAGTGAATTATTTTGAAAATGTTGGTCTTTAGACCCTGTTTACACAAGTGAGTCCTTTGTGGTTTTCACAAAGACCTTTTTAATATCACAAACACTTCCTATTGGGCCTATGTGTTACTCGCCTGCCTGTTTTCCAGGTCGATCTTGTTGCCTAGGACCAGGAAAGGGAAGTTGTCTGGGTCACGAGGACTGGCCTGAATCAAAAACTCATCTCTCCAGGAGTCCAGGGTCTTAAATGTGGTTGGAGCAGTAACATCGAACACCAGCACACAGCAGTCAGCACCCCGATAAAATGCCACGCCCAGTGACTGAAACCTTTCCTGTCCAGCTGTGTCCCAAATCTGACCGAGACAAAAACTGTATTGGGTCGAGCAGAATTTATGATACATATTTACACACAGTCTGACAGAGGAAACATGAGCAGGTTCCATTTTGTGCTTGGAAGGAGTAATGCAGCAATTCATTTTTATATGACACGGTATGGCCAAAAGTATGTGTACACCTGACCATCATTCACATTTGTGCTTGTTGAACATCGCATTCCAGATTTAGTGCCCCATTATGTTATAATAACCCCCAATCTTCTTGGAAGGCTTTCCACTAGATTTGAGCGTATCTGTGGGGATTTGCCCATACAGTCACAAGAGCATTAGTGAGGTCAGGCACTCAGCAGACATCAATCGGCATTGCAGTTCATCCCAAAGGGGTTGAGGTCAGGCCACTTGATTTCTTCCACACCAACCTTGGAAAACCATGTGTTTATTGACCTTGTTTTGTGCACAGAGAGGGTCATGCTGGAAAAGGTTTGGGTTCAGCATCTTAGTTCTAGTGAAGAGAAATCTTAAAGACATTCTATAAAATTGTGTGCTTCCAAAATTGTGGCAACAGATTGGGGAAGGCTCACATATGGGTGTGATGGTCAGGTGTTCACATACATTTGACCACATTCTGGTCACGTGGCCATGTGGAACGAGTTCACATGTCTAGTAGTTTTAGCTACAGAAGCATCAGAATATTGCAATCTGGTTAGGTATGCCTGGAAGCAAAATAATGTCTTATACTGGATTTAAAATAGGTCACAGCATTGTGTCTTTAAAATGTATTAAATTTTGTTTGAATTATTTCAAAGTCAGTGATTTATGGACTACATTATCAGTCAAATGGCTTCTTCCTCTTAAAGTTGGCATTTCTTGGCCACATTTAGTGACAAAAGGTACCAGATCTCTAGCTTGCAACATTACATGTCTAGTATGCAAGGCAGTGGCACTTGTTATAATCATGTTATAATCACGAAACTGATTTTGCCACTTATCCAAGATTATAATCAAAATTCTAATAGTTACAAGCCCATTATCTAAGTCTGATACTACCACACAATGAAAGTGATTATGGATGACTGAAATGAGATGAGAAAATCATATGCCATATGGGTACATCCTATCTATATCTACTGATATTAGGCAGTGATATTAATTGTCATGGAAATGTTTTACTTATAAATGTAGTGTTAGTCGAATGAGAGTGTATTTCTAACAGAATACCTGCAAAGTAACAAGTCTGTCTTCAACCATCACCTCCTTTGTAAGAAAGTCAGCTCCTATTGTAGCTTTGTACTGATTACTGAATTTCTTGTTAACATACTGGTTCATTAAAGATGTCTTTCCAACACTGCAGTGAAAGAGAGAGAGAAAAAAAGAGAACTGAAAGAGGAAACTGGAATTTCCAGCATTTTCAGTGCAATACATGAGCCTCTTATCTTGCACCAGACCTGAAGTTAAGAAAATTTAATTTTATATAGTTTTCTCGATAATAGCATATCAGAAAAATGACAAATATCTTTGTGACAAGAATATCTCTCTTTATGTCTCTCACTCACTCACTCTCTCTCTCTCTCTCTCTCTCTCTCTCTCTCTCTCACGCGCGCGCGCGCGCGCACACACACACACACACACACACACTTACCCTGAATCCCCAAGTATGATGACTTTTAGAAGAACTTTCTTCCTGGATGCCATACTACCTGGAGGACAAATCAAAAGCAAGCCTGATTTAATGTTACACCAACACCTTATTTTAAGAGGACCTTAGAGATTAATGTTCTGAAGCTTATTCCAGAATAAGCAACCCGTATGTGTTAACATACAGAGGGTGAGATGCACTTGTTTCTCACATTGTAACACCAGCACACAGCCTGGAGTACTTTTACAAAACAAACACGTACACGTTTCTGTATCCAGAGATATCTACTGGGTCCAAACCTGATACGTCTGGTCTTGTATCCTCTTCAAGAGCAGCCTACTTTCCCTAAAGTGGCTCTAAAGTGACTATTAAAGTACTGGGATGATGTCCAGCTGCAAAACACTGTGCACTTGTCTCGCTCGTGTCAAATACAAAGCTGCAAAATGAGTCTGTCTTATTTGTATTCGTTATTTGTATTCGTACCGTAATTCTTGTATGCTCTCCTTCCTTCTCTCACTTCCTCCTGGAGTCCCCGTGACAACACTGGTGACGTGCACGCGCATACTTTTGGGGCGGGTACCAAAACTATTAAATCCAGCCAATCAAGGAGCTCAACCGCTACTGGACCAAAAGTCTAGGGGGTGGAGCTGGATCTGACGTGTTTGTCCAAACCCCAATCAAAAAGACTCTCTACGTGTTGGTTCTGCAGCGAAATGTTTGTGATATACCCTGGGTTTACCTATCGCGCATGCGCACTTCACTTTTGCGCGCCTAAAAATTCAAGGATTTTTAATATTTTAACGTTGATAATAAGTTGCCTGTATTACCTATACACCTATACTTGTATACCTATACTTACATGATGGAATCCTTTCACACTTGGACAGTTCACACTGTCAAAGTATCCTATGTGTAGTTTTATACTGGAAGCGGAAGTCACAGTAATATAGGAAATAGAAGAATACCTGTAGTATTGTTAGACTTTTAAGTGCGGTTGATAAAGTAGGACAAGTGGTAGAAACCGTGTTAACGCGTTATTGTAAACTTGTTTGACTTATAGTCTTGATATACGGTATAAGTTTATGGTATACCTCACCTCTAAGCAAATCAAACAACAGGCGAAACTGGTGATAATATAGCCATAATCCTTCTTAAGTGAAAGCTCGTAGTTTCAGAAATACAGACCTCTCTCTTTATAGTTTCTTATCAACAAGCTTAAGCATATGAAGTTACAGTGTTGACAAAGCATCACAGGAAAGAAAAGAACTATTGTTAATCCTGCTGGGGGGGGGGGGGGGGGGGATGAAACCATCACAGAAGTTCTAATAGTTTCCACTACAAATACCATTACAAACCATCAGCTAACCATTAAAATCATTACCATTACTGGTCGTTAATGGTATCCACTAGACATAACATGCCACCAGTAGAAGGCAACAAATTACCAGTAGAGACTCACAGGGACCATTACAGTTTCCATTA
This sequence comes from Ictalurus punctatus, assembly GCF_001660625.3. Lineage (NCBI taxonomy): Eukaryota > Metazoa > Chordata > Actinopteri > Siluriformes > Ictaluridae > Ictalurus > Ictalurus punctatus. Next base: position 13,263,002 of record NC_030426.2, on the reverse strand, counting down.
AAACCAATACAATTCCCATTAAAGTCATTACAAATTCTATTAAGGTTTCTACTTTTTTCCACATGGTAGTTATGCCAAGGAAGTTATATGGTAGTTATACCAGGGAGTGTCCATATTGTTAGTGTCCATTACATTAACAATAATGACCAATGATACAATGATCACAAGATGGCGCCAGTTACTGAGCTGAGCAACACAGAATCATATGCCTACAGTGTCCTACCTCAAGCAGGATGTCAACGTGCATCTATGGGTGTTTAGTAGTTCTTGTGTTGTATGATTTAGTTTTTTGTTTAGAGACTTCCACTCTAATATTTTGGAGCCTTATAGACTTTTACAACAGTGTGGAGTGAACAACACACTTACAGCCAATCATTCCTTCTTGTCTGTCTGTCCATCAACCCCCCAACTCATCCCACCAACACACATATCCACAGACAAGAGTAAACACACCTCTCTAAACCAGTCAAGGACAGGTTTAGCACCTTTTTCTTATACAGAAAGGTCAGAGATCAGAGTGTAACAGAGGTCACACTATTGAGAAAGTGTGCATGTGTGCGTTTGTTAATATAAGCATAAAAGAGTACCAAGAGGAATTCCAGAGTCTTTCAGCTTTTATGACCTTTAACAAGTTCAACAAACAGTACACAAATCACAAAAAGGACAAAAGCCTAATGGTGAAGTATGGATATATTCATTTGGAAGTATGTGGGGTATTCAGGTTTTACATAAGACAGTGTATAAAACTTTATTAATTTCTGAGTCAGTCAGTGTGTGTGTGTGTGTGTGTATGTGTGTGTGTGTGTGTGTGTGTGTGTGTGTGTGTGTGTGTGTGTGTGTGGGTGGGTGAGTGGGTGGTTGGATGTTGGGGGGTAGGGAGCATCGGTGCATGTCAGAGAGCAAAGAAACTGTTATCTAGGAATCTAAGCAAGAACCTTATAAACAGAGAGAGAGAGAGAGAGAGAGAGAGAGAGAGAGAGAGAGAGAGAGAGAGAGAGAGGAGAGCAACAGAGGGAGGGATAGAGGGTTGGAAGAGGAGATCAAATAAGAAGAGAAAGACAGCAGAAGTTTGAGTGGAAGTGAGTGTGTTGGCATGGTAAAGACTTACACATGTAAAGAGGCATAGAAAAGACACAATATAATCTGATGCAGACCTAATTGGCACAGATTTGAAGGGAAAAAAACCCAAACAATATTTATTCGAAACACCGAGGTGCTAAGAAGGTCCTAGGTGGAGGAATAAAGGAGACAACAGTTTGTCCTGAAGATTGGTGAGAGAAAACAGGGGTCATCAGACAGTTGCGTGCAGTCACTTGTTGTTACACCTCTCGCTTTCCCATGAGTGCCCTTAGCAGTGTGTGCGTTCTGCGCTGGCTTTTGCTGGGTGTGTGTGTGATGTGTCTGTGTGTACTGTGTCAGATGGACAGTTTGGTGGCTGGGCCATCCAACAGAAGGTGTGATGGGGGCTGCAGTGCAACAGCATCTCCCCCAAAAACACACCTCACACACAGGAAGGACACGCTGCCCAGAAAAACACAGGAGCCTCTCCAAAGAAACACACAGGTGAGTTTTCCTGAGTATTTTTAAGTGTGTGTTTAGGTGCGCTGTACTTCTGTGCTTTCAGTGTGAAAAGCTGAACCAGTATATGGTTGTATTCATTTTTCTGTTTATGTGTTTAAATGAAGGAAACAGCAAAGAGCAGCACTTGTTTTTTGTATATATATGAAAGTTCTGTATCATCAATTTGTTTGAGTGTTTTCAGTTTTTATAGTACTGCAAAACTAGCCAACTGTAATTATATCTCAGAGATACTGCATTCAATTACTAATCAGCATGAAATGAATGAATATTCATTATCATTATGTATTATAATGTGACTGTTTATTATTATGTGTATTATATTAGTTTGTGGCTTTTATATTGATTTTTTAAGACATATACCTGGAGGAATTAGAAAACTCTCAAGTGCTTGCTGCCAACTGTATTTTTTAGTGTGTGTCATCCATCCATCCATCCATCCATGCATCAATTAATTAATTCATTCATTAATTCATTCATTCAGTAACCAGTTTATCCTGGACAGGTTAGAGAGAGGTTAGAGACCGGTCAGGTCAGTCCAGAGCCAGTCCATGGCACACAAAACTGGAGAAAAAAAAAAAAAAACATAATATAATTTGTGTGTGTGTGTGTGTGTGTGTGTGTGTGTGTGTGTGTTGTTTAGTCATCTTCCATGTCGGAACATCTGATGCAGCTACAGCGGTGTATGAAACAACATGAACCAGCCTCAGGCAATCGAAGAGATGGATCCAATTCCATGACAGCCATTTTGGCTCTAATGACAGCGGTGCTTACCGAGTGTGACCTGCACTGCCACAGTCAGAGACTGAGAGACATGGCTGGCAGGCTAGGTATGTGGCTCATAGTCTCATAAAGCTTACATTTACTGCTTTGAGAACCTCTTACGTGAATGCGTTTCTCTCAGCAGTCTCAAGTAATTCCACTCTACCCCACTAACGCGCGCACACATACACACACACACACACACACACACACACACACACACACACACACACACACAGACACACACACAGTAAACAGAAGCTGATAGCTGTTGTACTCTTAGGAATGTGACTCTTCTGCAAGAACTAACACTTAAACAACCTCTATTCAACCACTGAGAAACCTTTAGGCAATCTTTATATAACCTTGTCACAACCTCATAAATAGTGTGGGCTGTAAATCAAATAGCTTTAGACCAACCTGTCTGACTGTGTGTCTGTCAGAGAGGGCAGCAGTGGGGAAAAATGGAGAAAAAGACTTGCTGCTGTTGATGAAGAGCATCACGCAATCTGGCCCACCACCAACACAAAGTGCTTTAACCGGTACACACACATGCACACGCACGCACACACACACACACACACACACACACACACACACACACACACACACACACACACATATATTCAATATTAAATTACAGTGCCCTCTGAAAGTATTGGAACAGCAAGGCCAATTCTATTGTTTTTGCCCAGGGCACACCTGTTCCAATATTTTTGATCATTTGAAAAAACGGATGTGTTCAAACAAAAGGTGCCATGTTCTAAGTTGTTTAAGTAAATATGAGGAAATGAAAGCTGAAATTCTGATCTATTGTCTCATATTCATCTTTTGATCTCAAACCTAAATGTCTTAAAACAACAGAATTGGCCTTGCTGTTCCGATAATTTTGGCAGTGGCTGTAGCTGTTATTGTCCTTTAAGTGTATGTTTTATGCATCTCTGTGTCTGGTAGTGTCTCCATCTGCAGGACTTTATCCGCAGAATTGCTACGAAATCTTTCAGTTTGGGATAAAAGAGAATGGAATTTACACCATCCAACCAGACCCTCAAAAACCAGCCCTGGAGGTGCTTCAACACACCACTGCAATGCACACAGCCCAGCCCTGAAACTGACACATTAGGCTATAAAAATAGGATGAGATGCATGCACACATATATACACACACACTTTTGGTAAATAAAGTCTTTTCCTTCATTTCAGGCTGTGTGTGATATGGAGTCTGCAGGAGGTGGATGGACAGTGTTTCAGCGCCGATTTGATGGGCAAGTGGACTTTAATCGGACTTGGCGGGAGTACCGAGATGGCTTTGGTTCTTCACAAAAGGAGCACTGGTTAGGGAATGCAGTTCTACATGCTCTTACAGCCAGTGGGCAACACACACTCCGCATCACTCTCCAAGACTGGCATCAGCAAACCCGACATGCCATCTACAACAGCTTTAAAGTGGCATCAGAGAACCAGAGGTGCAGAATTCCTCACACACACAAACACACATACAGAGGGTGAGAAATAAACAATGATGTAACTCAATACTGTACACGCTATACAAGAACATTATACACACATATGCACTCTATATAAAACCAATCACAAATACCAAAATGGTCTATGATTTGTTTATCATCTAGTCTGTCTAATTCTAATTTTCTTTATATACAGTGGTGCATAAATATGACCTAAAACATCATCAGATTTTCCTAAAAGTAGATAAAGTACTTTTTAGATAAAGTCCTAAAAGTAGATAAAGACAACCCAATTAAACAGATGAGACAAAAATATTATACTCGGTCATTTATTTATTGCAGAAACTGATCGAATATTACATATCTTTGAGTGACAAAAGTATGTGAACCTTTACTGTCAGTATCTGGTGTGACTCTCTTGTGTAGCAATAACTGCAAATAAACGCTTCTGGTAACTGTTGATCAGTCCTGCACATTGACATGGAGGAATTTTAGCCCGTTCCTCAGTACAGAACAGCTTCAACTCTGGGATGTTGGTGGGTTTCCTCAATGAACTGCTTGCTTCAGGTCCTTCCACAACATTACTATTAAATTTGACTTGGCCATTCCAAAATATTAACTTTATTTTTCTTTAACCGTTTTTGGTCTTGCTGCATGGCCCCCTTTCTCTTAAGATTCAGATGTCCCGACATTTTCCTTTAGAATTTGCTGGTATAATTCAGAATTCGTTGTTCTATCAATGATGGCAAGTCATCCTGGCCCAGATGCGGCAAAACAGGTCCAAACCACAATAATCCTACCACCATGTTTCACAGACTGGATAAGGTTCTTATGCTGAAATGCAGTGTTTTCTTTTCTCCAAACATAACGCTTCTCATTTAAACCAAAAGTTTTATTTTGGTCTGATCCGTCCACAAAACATTTTCCCAATAGCCTTCTGGCTTGTTCACAAGATCTTTAGCAAACTGCAGATGGTCAGCAATGTTCTTTTTGGGGAGCAATGGCTTTCTCTTTACAATCCTGCCATGCACTGAACACCATTGTTGTTCAGTGTTCTCAATGTGAGAGAGGCCTTTAATTGCTTAGAAGTTACCCATGGTTCCTTTGTGACCTTGTGTACTATTACACGTCTTGCTCTTGGAGTTATGTACACTCATTGTACACAGTCTGTCTGACTGGAGTGGTGGAGTCCAAATTATTTAGAGATGGTTTTGTAACTGTTTTTTTTTTTTTTTTTTTTAAATCTCAGGTATATATATATATATATATATATATATATATATATATATATATATATATATATATATATATATATATCCTCAATCCCGATTCCAATAAAGAGTCATTTGAAAATTCAATTCACACTGTACCATATTGAAAACACATTGTTTAATGTTTTACGTTGTGAGTTTAATTTATTTTTGAAAATATACACTCATTTTAAATCTATTGACTGCAACACACTCCAAAAAGTTGGGACAGTCGACTGTTTACCACTGTGTAACATCACATTTTCTTTTAATAACGCATATTAAGCATTTGGGCACTGAACACACCAGTTTAACAAGTGGAATTTTCCCCCATTTATCCATTATGCATTTCTTCAGCTGTGCAACTGTATGGGGCCTTTGTTGCCCTATTTTGGCTGCAAGACTGCAGCACCCGTACTCTCTGCTTACACAACCATGCGCTTGTAATCTGGGCAGAATGTGGTTTGGTGTTGTCCTCCTGGAAAATACAGGGACGTCCCTGGAAAAAGACGACATCTGGATGGCAGCATATGTTGCTCCAAAATGTGAACATATCTTTCTGCATTAATGGTGCCCTCGCAGATGTGCCAGTTACACATGCCATGGGCATTGACACACACCCATACCATGACAGAGGCTGGCTTTTGGATCTTACGCTGAGAACACGATGGCTGTTTTGTCCAAAAACTATTTGAATTGTTGACTCGCAGGACCACAAAACATGATTCCATTGTGCTACTGTCCATCTCAGATGAGACACAGCCCAGAGAAGTTGGCGGTGCTTCTGGACAGTGTTGATATATGGCTTCTGCTTTGCATAGTAAAGCCTTAACTTGCATCTGTGGATGCAGTGGCGAATGGTGTTGACTGACAATGGTTTACCAAAATATTCCCGAGCCCAGGTCAGGATATCCATTACAGACTCATGGCGGTTTTTAAGACAGTGATCTCTGAGGGATCGAGAGCACACGCATTCAGAAGTGGTTTTCGGCCTCACCCTTTACTCACAGAGATTTGATCGTATTCCTTGAATCTTTTAATTATATTGTGCACTGTAGAAGGTGAAATGCCCAAAATTCTACCGATTTGTCTTTGGGGAATGTTGTTCTCAAAGTGTTGGATTATTCGCCGACACATCTGTTGTGCGAATGATTGGCGAGCCTCGACCCATTCTTGTTCTTGAAGGACTAGGCCTTTTTTTTAGGCTCCTTATATACTATGATTAGATAATTGCCTCAACTATTTCACATCACCTTCTTTTTTCAACCCCTCTTTTTTTGTATTAGCATTTTCCATACTGTCAAAACTTTTTCGGAATTGGAGTTGTATGTTAAATCATAAAAGAGAATGAGTTGAAAAATGGTAGAGTATTTTTTTTTTTGCATTACAAGAAACACACATATTAAACATATGTTAATTGATCCAGCGCACTCAGGAACACAAGTGCAATTTTCATATAAGAAATTAAGTTTGTGTAAACCTACAAAATATCTCACTCTTCCTGCTCTTTTTATTTTTATCTGTTAGGTTTCGTCTGACTGCACAAAATTACCAAGGAAATGCTGGTAACGCCCTCAGCTATAGTAAGCACTACAACCATGATGGCAGAGCTTTCAGCACATATGATCATGATCATGATCGCTATGCAGCTGGCAACTGTGCTCAGTACTACGGTGCAGGCTGGTGGTTCGATTCCTGTTTTGCTGCCAATTTGAATGGACGTTACTATAGCGGCCGCTACACTGGCATCACAGATGGCATTTACTGGGGCACCTGGTTCATCCTCACTGACTCTCAAACTGGGGAGAGGTACTCATTTAAAAGTGTGGAGATGAAAACACGACCCAGACAGCCCTGAAATAATCGGCCTCTTTACACACTCATACAACATACACAAATTATGCAATGTTACTTTCAGTATTTATACAAAAGAAATATTTATACATTAAAACAAAAGTGTATGGTACCAATGCTACTTTCAGTATTTATACAAAAAATATTTATACATTAAAACAATAGTGTATGGTACCAATTACAATATCATATTTAACAGTAGGGTCAGTGTTTTTTATGTCAGTACACTTCATGTAATATTTAGCTAAAAGTTAGCCCCATGTTCTGGCAGCCCAGGTCTCTGTTGCATCCCAGGGTCTGTAAATGGGAGAATGGATGTGGATAACCAACATCCAACCAATCAGGTCAAATAGATATTTCTATATTTGTCTGTAAATTATGTTACTTGTTAATTCAGCAAACTTTAGTCATTCTAGCCGAAGTAGCACGTGTGTGTTTTGGGAATGCAGCTTTGGAGAGAACACTGAAGGGAGAGACTATTCATGGTTGTATTTTGAGTTTGAAAACAGCTATCTTAAGGTATCTTCTTCTAAAAATTACTGAATGTATATGGCAAGACCTTTTTTTATATAGCCAAATGTGTGCAAATATCTTTGTGAAAATAAAATTCTGTAAAGTACTTGTAAGTGAAATATCACTTTTGTATCTATTGCAACTCTTTCTCATATTTATACCGTATGGTATTTGGTTTAGGATATGCATTTCTCGCAGGTACTGTATCAAACAGAAAAGTATAGCTGTATAATACTAAATAAAACACACCTCCAATAATCACTTAGATTAGTTAATATGTAATACAGAAGGAATGGTTCATAAGCTCAGGAAAAAAAGAATTAACATATGCAATGAACGTTTGCAACTCCCTCTCATTAGGAATATATATAATGCATAATGCCATGTAGATACAAGTCAAGAGATTCAATTAATGTTCACATCATACATCATAATGGGGAAAATCTAATGAGGAAAATTTCACCATGGCATGGTTGTTGGTGTCTGAAGGGCTAGTTTGAGTATTTCAGAAACTGCTGATCTCCTGGAATTATCACATACAACAGTCTCTAGAGTTTACACAGAATGTTGCAAAAACAATAATAATAATAATAATAGTAATAATAATAATAATAATAATAATAATACAACATCCAGTGAATAGTGGTTCTGCAGGTAGAAACAAATTGCTGATGAGTTCAAGCTGCTAAAATGCTACAGTAACTCAGCAGAAAAGCATCTCAGCGAATGCACATCACAAGAACCTTGAGGCGAATGGGCTACAACAGCAGACAATCACATAAGGTTCCACTTCTCTCAGCCAAGAACAGCTATCTGAGGCTACAGTGGGCACAGACTCAATGAAACTGGACAGTTGAAGATGGGAAAAACATCACTTTGTCCCTATTTTTAGCTGTTAATTGTTTAGGTGAGCTTGTGCCCACTGTAACTTCAGATTCCTGTTCAAGGCTGACAGGAGTTACCATTAATATTAATATTAATAACTGAAGTTAATTAACTAAGCAAACACCATCAACTGAAGCTCTTGGACTGTATCTGCATGATTTTATGCAGTGCACTGCTGGCACATTGGCTAATTGAATCACTGCATGCATGAGCATGTGTTCTTAATAGTGGTCAGTCAGTGTAACTTACAACACTGATGCACACAACTGAGCAGGAGGTTCAGTGGTTAAGGCTTTGAACTGGAGAAAAGTATATGCCAAATGAATAAATGTAAATGCAATTCAAACACAACTATGTTTCTTTGTGTTCCCAAACCAACAGTCATTCATACACAGTTCAGATTTTTTGTTCCCTACCATAAGCCGTGAATACAGTTGCAGATATAGCAAATAAATAAAAAATGACAGAAATTATGCCTCCAAAACAAAATAGTTTCTATCCACATTCCTCCTCTGATTTGTGTCCAGCTGACTGGCTGCCATGCCAGAACTATGCTGGGAGACTTTCAGTATAGCTGATGTATCATAACTCTGCAATGCTATAACTATTTATCTTCCCTTTGAAGGAAAGGGTGACAGTAAACTGTGGAAAAGTGTGGTGGTTTGTAGAGGAAGAGAAGAACACTACTATCAGCTGCAGTGGCCAGAGTGCTAACCTTTTTCTGTACTTACATCAGAAGATAAGATTATAGCATTGAGATGAGCTCATAATCAAAGTGACATCAATTTAGACATGGCATCATTAGATTTAAATATGAAAGTGCATATATTTGTATGTAACATTGAGTGAATGGGATTGTATATATGTGTGGTTATGTGTGTGACAGGGAGAAAGAGAGAGAAAGAAGTGTGTACCTGTAGGATGCACCCATTTTAGCTGTATTCACGATGAGACGTGAGTCTATTCAACAACCTCCTAGCTTCTACAAATACCAAGGTTTTTGATCTGCTGACTACCAACCAGATATGATATTTCACAAACACTTACTAACATACACATGCACACAAACTTACACAGAAGGCGCACATGCACAAGTATGCAGACAGGCACACACTTCATTTCAAAGATCGTTTTATTACAGCTATGACATGAATTCCAGTTCTGTCTGGCGGAGGATATCAAATACACTGTATGTGAACATAACAAAACGAACTTGTTCATATTTATGTTGCTATGAGGACGGGAAGGGTTTACCATATGATGTCATAGACTATTTTTAATTTTCACAAATTCAGCAAAGAAGGATGAGATACTTAGTCAAACTGAATTGCCTTTGATGCTAGATTTGCATTTTTGGTGGGGTTTTGTGGTCATGTCATAAAATGACTGAAGTGACAGTCATAACAAGAATGCAAGCTGCAGGTAGGTGTCATATTAATGGGAAATGTGTCTCAATACACTAACTTTGAGAGTTTGTGATCGAAAGTTTTTCTCTCTTTCTCCACATCAGTCAGTTGGATGTCCAGTGTGCATGAACATGTTAACATGAAATGTCTACAGTTTAGCCAATTTTATTATATTGAGCTTTCTGTCAAGTTTCTCTCAACTTCAATCAGGAACTTAGAGATATGAAAGTATTTAAAAGCCTAACATTAATAAGCGGGCTGAGGGTGACAGTGGCAGGGGGAAAAAACTCCCAAAAAACATTTGGAAAAATCCTTGAGATCTCAATAAGGGGAAACCATCTTTTTATGGTCATCACGGAACAGTAGAACTTTATCTTTAAAAGATTAACCAGAAATCTTCCAGTCTTCTGATGCTGCTATTCTACTCAGATAAAGAGATCTACTTCTATAGCGTTTGCTTGTATTCTAATTGCTAAAACCAGCTTGATTATCAAAGTGTTATGTAACCCATGCAAATTTCTGTCTTGTAATGTGGTTTTGTCATTTCATCTATCCGTATTCTTCTCTTGCTGCAGGTCATGTAATTACATACTTTGATCTTACATTTATATTTATTCAATTACGGGCTACTTTTATCCAACATGAGTTATGATTGAGAGTACACTATCCAGCAATGGAGAGCCCAACAGTGACTTACAACTTTTGGATTACTAGTTCAGAGTCATCGCCACATCATTTAGTCAACATCCTGTCATTACAACTCCACAAAATACACACATCATAAAACCAATCTCAATGTCATGCGGGACTGCATCTCCCAGCATTGTCTGACAACGGCAAAAGAAAAATTCTTAGACGTGAACTACTTGAAGCTTTAATCATTTATTTAACTCACACTTGCTTTCTAGGGGCACAGTGGCTTAGTAGTTAGCACATTTGACTCGCACCTCTAAGGTTGTGGGTGTAATTCCCATCTCTGCCCTGTGTACGCAGAGCTTGCATGTTCTCCTTATGCTTTGGGGGTACTCAGATTTCCTCCCACAGCCCAAAGACATGTTGTAGGCTGATTGGCATCTCTAAATTGGGTGTGTATGTGCAATTGATACCCCATCCAGGGTGTCCCCTGCCTTGTGCCCCAAGTCCCCTGGGATAGGCTTCATACTCCCCCTGAGCCTTTGTAGGATAAGCAGTACAGAAAATGGATCAATGTTTGTTTTCTTACAAACTTAAAACAAAATTTCTCTCAGTTCATTATGCAGTCATGGCTCTTTAATAGTTGTGAATGTTTGCGATGTTGTGTGTCCTTCATTGCTATGAGTTATGGTAAGCCAGCTATGTACTTGCATTATTGTGCCATTTGGTGACTGCATATCTAGTAAGGGTAAGAGAGTCTGAAAGGAGGCAATAAATTGCAATATTGACTAAAGGTCAAGTACCAGATCCAGAGTCACCTATAAACTGGTTGAATTTTGAAGGTATAATTAATATATAGGATTTAAAAAAACATAATAAAAAAAAATAAAATCTCAAATGTGTTTGTACTTTACACAAGATACATTTTATATAAAAACAACATTTCGGTCAATAAAATTATACTATTATTTGATATCTATCATTAATATGTAAGAATCTGTAATCTGTTTATTTGATGCTGTGATAGTCATCCTGTAATTTCAATGAACCATGTAACTATGTAACTATGCAATTGACATTTTCAGTACAATATTGCTACAGTCCAGTTTAATGTACCCCAAATACCAATAGTTATAAACTAATATCATGGCCTAATCAGCAAGGAGTTTTGAGGCAATGGGTTTTTCCAGTGTCTCATGTCTCATTACAGGGAAATATGTTGAAATTTACACCTACAGATATGCTGGTTGAAAACACTGCTTCACTTCCATTCTTCACAACATAGAAAAATAAAATTGTTCAAGGATTTCAAACTAGGAATGTCCACTGAGTTCATTATTCATGTTATTCTTATCATCTTTTGTCCTGTGTAACTGAACAAAGTAGACTGACAACAAAAAGATCATCACTCCTCTGTCCTCTTTACTGTATAGCTGTGCATTGAGAGCGGAAACCTGCTCTACTGTCACCACAGTATCCTGGCTGGGTGCCTGGTTCCTGGCTGGTGTGATAGAGAGATAGAAGGAGTGATGGAGTGAGAGATAGAAGGAGAGATGGAGGGAAACCGGCAGTCTGCAGGCACCCAGTCCGGAAACCCTTAGCGGGCGACAGTTACCCAGCACATCCCTTTCAAGCTGATAGCACACACATTCACATAAGCGATGCTATAAAAGGACATGCATAAAGACACATGAACACATTAGGCAAGTGATAAGATAATATTTAAACTCTCTGAACAAGATTATATGTTTACAAAGAGAAATGTATAGAAATCGTGGCACTAACTTATTAGTCATACAACTGCTTTCAGTGAGTCCCTTTTCCGAGTTATGGGCTGAAACATGATGGAGAGGTTAAGGTTTAAAGAATCTCTCTTTGTCTCATCATGGCCAGGAGATGGCAGTTTGGGATTAGAAATAATAGTGGAGGAACATTTGATTCAGGTCCAGCTCAATCATATGATTCTAACTATATTTCATTGTCAAATATTCCTACCATCACATCCCCTCCCTACTCCATTTGTCATATCACAAAAGAGTCAGGATTGTGTGTGTTTGAGTGTGAATCAGTGTGTTGTATGACATTATCAAGCAAGACAAATGTGTTCATACGTACGTAACTGACTTGAAGAACGTTTTAATATTTTGATATCTTGGAAATGTCCCCACAAGGACAGGATTATCTGACAGTTTTCAGTTTTTGGGGATATTTGTCCAGTCCTGACAAGGAAAACTATTTTAAATGTTTGTTTGTTTATTTGTTCCACAAAGCCAACAACACTTAATTTAAAAAATCTAAAAGAGCCTAAACGTTTCCTTTTGGTTACTGAGGTTAAGGTTAGGATTGGGTTTAGGTGTAGCCATAGCATTCATTATTAATAAACAAACAGTAATGCACAAATACACCGTCTTTAATACTAATGACGAGAACGCCATGCTGAGAGTGTGTGTGTGTGTGTGTGTGTGTGTGTGTGTGTGTATGTGTGTGTGTGTGTGTGTGTTTGCGTGTGTGCGCATATGTGTGAGTGAATGTCCGTTAAGGGCAACTGAACCTCAGTGTGGAGAGGGATGTGTGTCTATAAAACACACATTGCGGTGCACCAGCGCTCCATTTCATACCGGAATTCAGCAAGCAACTGTGTATCCTGATGTGGTGAAAACCAGGCCTTGCAAGGCACTATGGGTAAAGGGGGGAGGGTTGTACATCATACTGCTACAGTACATCTAAAAAGAAAAACTCACAGCCAAAACACATACGAACCCTCGTCTAGCTCCATGCACATGTGTAATCACACACACACACACAAGCACACACGTGTGCACTGATTTTTGCAAGCACACACAGATACAATCAACACAGTCATCCCTTTAACACTGATGGCCTACATTAATACATTAAGATGGTTGAGTTTCTTTGTGTTGTGTTGAGCTATAATTATAACTGAACTATACCTAGTTTTTGTGATTAATCAAACCTGCATGTTTTGTATAATTGTGTGATTGAAAATCTATTTGGTTCTGAGGAACCTCATATTTCTGGGATGAGCACAGGAAAGTCTTTATGATTACAAGAGAAGTTCTTAAAAGGTTCAAGTCTACAATATCCAGGTGAGATTATCCACTGACAAAAGGGTGAGTTTTGTTTTTCACACTGAGAAGTGAAAAGCTTCAGGATATCCATGCGGGAGCGTCCACAGCAGAGTCAAACTTGTAGAAAGATCCGAGCAGACGTAGAGCATCAGGATGAATCAATCAGATCCAGAAGGCGAGATGAGACACAGTAGTAGATGTGTTTCAGGATCTGGCACTGCCATCAGGCAGCAGGAGTGAACATATAGCTAGACAGAGAGAGAGAGAGAGAGGGAGCGAGAGAGAGTAGATTAAAAGGTATGCTTTTAAAGGGTGTACACTGTGATCAGAGTGCAAGCAGGGATTTAGCTTGTCCAATCTAAGGTTTGCAAAGGCAAAATTGATGTCATCAGTAATCACAAGCAATGCTGCTAGAGGACTCTTAAAGGGTTTGTCCCTCTTAAATGTTCTATGTGGACTTGAGAACGTTTCTCTTTTAGAATGTTTAGTTACAAACGTCCATATCTAAGACCTCATGAAGCTTTTAGTACACATCATGTATGGTATAATTCAAATCCAGGGCCTGGAAGTGGATCTCACTACTGCAGAGTAGACAGAATCTATAAGATGAGACACTTATTTGCCTAAAATCTTAATCTTAAGTAAAAGTTGTGTGAACCTGTCTGATAGCATTTGACATTCACCTAGGCTATGCGCATAACTGAAGAATTGGTTATTACACATCTCACACTGTACATCTCAGTATAACATGCATAAAGACTAAGTAATATCCAGCTATTAATAAGCATTAGAGGTGTGACAATGTCAACTAAATTCCTTGATTCATTTGTATAAACACTCATTACTGCCTTGTGATAGTACTATTATTTAAACAAAGAAAAGCCTTTTTGGACATGTGTAAGGTTTTCTCCGATTATTTGCAATTAGAAAAACCACTCTAACAATAAATGAAAAAGTTGTTTATGATCGTTCTTGTTATTTTTCCTAGAACAAGGACAGCATGAATGGTAGGTTGTTGATGCAATATGCCATAATAGCACCTTCCTGTTGCCCTCTGAGCAGGAAATGAACTAAAAGGCAATGGCAATGAGGTAAGCAGGAGTTATACTGTTCAGATGTACAGGGAACAGATTAAATAATGTATTCTAAACATATGTACAATCTTAGGATTTAATAAATATAATAAACTCAGCCAGAAGCATCAATTGTTTTGAAGATCTTTAGCCAAGTAACCCAAGGACCAAGTAACCCTTTTATAGATATACTGTATGCACCTTTATGCTATATACACCAATCAGCCATAACATTAAAACCACTGACAGATGATGTGAATAACACTGATTATCTCATTACAATGGCACCTGTTATGGGGTGGGGTATATTAGTCAGCAAGTGAACAGTCAGTTCTCGAAGTTGATGTGTTGGAAGCAGGAAAAATTGGCAAGTGTGATTGTGATGGCTAGATGACTGGGTCAGAGCATCTTTAAAACAGTAGGTCTTGTGTGGTGTTCCCTTTTTGCAGTGGTTAATACCTACCAAAAGTGGTCCAAGGAAGGACAACCGGTGAACCAGCAACAGGGTCATTGGCACCCAAGGCTCACTGATGCGCGTAAGGAGTGAAGGATAAATTGTCTGGTCCAATCCCATAGAAGAGCTACTGTAGCACAAATTGCTGAAAAAGTTACTGCTGGCTATGATACAAAGGTTACAGGACACACAGTGCAATCGCAGCTTGCGTATGGGGCATATAGTTTAACAATTCTATAGTTTCCCTTTTCTCGTATCCTCGATTTCTCTACCTCCTCTTTGATTTACCCTTTGGTGCCTCTGTGTTCTGCAATATACTGCTAGTCAACATTTCCAAATATGAGGAGGGTTTTCACATAAGTCACATAAGGAAAAAATAAGCATGTGTTACAGCAAATAACTGAACTTTCATATTTAAAGTCTTATTTTGTCCACTGACAGATTCTGTGACTTTTCATTAGTGGTACTCATCCATCCCACTCTAAAGGCAAGTGCACTTCTTCAGTGAACCAGTTACTGTAAGTGTTGGTATCAGCTATAAGACAAAGTGAAGAAATTTGTTTGCTACAAAGATGTGGAGCCTGCAAGTCTCCTCATATCCGGTGGGCTGAAACTGAAGGTGAACCTGAATCATAAATACTCACCATGTTCTCTGTGCCTGACCGGTGGTGATGAGTTCACTCTAAACAGGAAACAGATCTTTCACCATGTGAGGCCACAGAATAAACTATCAAGCTGCTATGCCATGGTTAATAGGCGACATAAATATTAACCATAATATATAAAGGTTTTGTAATTGTCTTTTGGAGAAAAATCCCTTATTTATCAGAAAGGTAAATTGTCAAATATGTAATATATGATTTTTAGATTTTAAAAACTTTTTAGTCTTTATTATCAATATTATTACTCTCCATCCATCCACGCTTATCCTGCGAGCCCAACCATTATTATTATTATTATTATTATTATTATATCATCATCATCATCATCAACAACAACAACAACAACAACAACAACAACAACAATAATAATAATAATAATAATAATAATAATAATAATAATCATACATTTTTCCTATTTATTTAATATTTGGCGAATTAATTCACTTATTAAATGCCACTTGTTACTCTCTTGGACCTTTTGCGCATTACGGTACAGGCAATGTGCTCGTCCTTTTACGCACAGACTTCCCCACAGTTAATAAACTCGGATCCTGGGCCGTGACCTCCTCATAAGCGCGCACTGTAACGCAGGAAAAGAGTCACCTGCGGTGAAAAGCGGGATCGCGTGTCAAGCGCAAGAAAATTTGAAGTCTAATTGGTCAGAAGGCCCAGTGTCGGAGAAAAGGATCCGCCTCTGTCTTCATAACTGGAATTCCATCGCATGCACTCTGACAATTCATCTGACAAGCGTCCATATGACAGACTTGACATTAAAACAAAGCGGACTACAACGCAAACTAGGGCAGACGGGCGGGTGCAGCCCCACACGCAGGTGGGATATCAGGTGGGGTACTCCTGCTGGACCAGTGCAGGCAAGTTTCATTTTTGCATTTTTAACAATACATTTTCCATCGTATAAGCACAAAAACACATCACATTTCGAGCAGTTGACTGTGTCGTTTGATTAATCTCTCTGTGGCGCGCATCATCATCTCAACCAATCAAACCTGCAGCCTGCCCGCGAGGCAGGACAGGCCATGCAACACACACTGCGCGATAAACGTCCCCATTTTCCTGTTATTCTTACCTACAGGTGTTATGGTTGTCTACATGAGCGATTGAGAGGCTTGTAAAGACGGGCGGGGACGGTGAACGATCCTGGAGTGACTAAAGAAGGGTTTTCTGTCAAGTATCTGTTTCAGTGTTTCACTCGGAGGCACAGCTTCAGAGCTGCGTTCATCTGCACAGGGCTGAGGCTGTACATGGAGCTCTCCGCGGACTCTGGATGGATGATGTTACCTACGCCGGACTCGGACGTTTCTCACGCTGGCTTGGGGCAGGGCACTGGGTACATGGAGCCATCATTATTGTCTCTGGAGGACGTGGATGGATTCCTGAGTCATACTGATTATCCAGGACATCCCTATTTCCACACACATTCACCTCATCCTCAAGCACGAACACCTTACAGCCAAGTTCCAGGTAAGAAAACCGCGTAGCTCACCAAACTTTGTCATGGCAAATTAGAGATCATCGTGGATGTAAGTGGATATAGCCTACATTTTCCATTGTAATCACTCTTTCAGTTATCTTGTTACAAATATATGTTTTGCCTTTTGTTGTCCGATTAGCCAAGTTTAAGAATTAGGCTGGTGGAGCATGAAAATAAAAATTAAGTACGAAACATGAAAGCTGTTTATTGTCTAGCTGTTTCTTTAACAAAGCATAGCATGCCATCTAATTGTGGGTGTACTGGTTTCTAAATAAGACTAAGCTAACTAATTAAACATTTCAGACTAATGTAATAATTCAACCCCATGTTTAACGAGAATCAGCCGTAGAATATACATTGGAAAACTCCATTTGAATAGTTTATTTCATTTAACATTATTATTGTTAATTGTGTATTTCTTAATAAGACGGTATTGAAAACAATATATTCCTACTACACAAACACATCCATCATTGCGTTTATATAGCCTATGTATAAGATTTTTAAAAGTTTCTGAAAACTTACAACATTGCCAGTACAGAACTTTCCTCCACGCCTAATGATAATCCACTTTTTTACTTTATAGCTCGTTTGCACGGTGGTTCTATGTGCCACCCTCACTTCCTGCACACGCAAGCTTACCCTTGGCTGGAGAGCAGTAAATCGAGTCCTTCCGTGGTCCAGCAACCCATCACCTGGTCACAGAGTGCTTTGGGGGAGCCTGTTGGAGGAACCTCGGTCGGGATCTCGTCGGTATATCCAGGCTCGTGCGCTCAGGGCTCGGCCCCGTTGGCCACGCGCTGTAGCACTCAGTTCTACTACCTGTCCCCTACACCGCCAACTGCCGCGGCTCCGGAGCCGGACGCCACCATGTACTCGGCAGTTCTTCTCGATGGGACGAAAATGCAGACCACAGGTCCTCTCCGGAACTGTACGGCGCATGAGGCGGCTCCTGTGTGTGCGTTTCCAGCGTTAGCGTTAGCAGGAGCGCGCGAGCACGCCGCCGGTATGTTCTGCAGGAGCGGGGGAGACTTAACGGATAAATCAAAGAGCAAAGGGCGCACTGGTTCGGGTGCGTACAATAAAAATCTGGTTGTAAGAACAGAACTGACAGCTTCAACACAGGCTGATCACTAACTGAAAAGTCAGACTTAAGACCTGCACTTTCTATGTAAAAAAAATGGGAAAATTCTGAACGCTTGTTTTTGTTTCTGAATTTTGTATTTCTTGTGTCTACAAGGCAATCATGACGTAACAGCAGATTATACACTGTCTTTTGACTTGTCACTGAAAACCACCATATTATTCTCTATAAATTTCAAAAGAAGCTAGTTTATCACAATAAAAATAAATGATTAGTTAATTAAGTAGTTGGAGGAAAATCATAATGATAAAAAATGAATAAACCATTTTCACATTTGCTTTTTGTCTTTTCCATGTTTCTGGGGTGGTACCATGAAGGATAGCCTACATCACCTGCAAAGGTGCATAATTAACTTGTAGAGTAAAGCATTAATGGTACATCAGTCGTCCTTAAGCTTCAGTGACAGACCTTCAATAAAGTAAACTATATTCACATTTGCAAAAGAGATACATACCAAAGGTACAAACATGCACCCTTGAGGGTACCACCCCAGTGACAAGGAAAAGCAGAGTTTGGTACTTTTATTTCTGAGACTATACAGTGTGTTTATATTCAAAGTGCTTCATATCATCTGTGTGTATCAGAAGGACGTGAGTGTGTGAACTGTGGGGCTACCTCCACTCCCTTGTGGCGGCGAGATGGCACAGGCCATTATTTGTGTAACGCATGTGGACTTTACCACAAGATGAATGGCCAGAACCGACCACTCATCAGACCCAAACGTCGACTGGTAAGTGACATATAATGAACATACTGAAACGTTCCCACATCAAAATATTGTATCTAATCCCATCTTTAGAGTTTGTACATCATCTGTCTCAACACTTCACATCAGGACCAATCGTACAAATCAGATTTAATATGCAAAGTGCAGAAACCATTTCTCAAAGGTTTAAGAAGGAGGGAGTAAGGACAGAAACTAAAGGACTTTTGTTTGGAGTGGTCATTTACACTGCCATTGTGGTTATTGAATGGAGGTTTACTTGAGTTACACACACAGACAGAAAGCAGGTTAAACAGACTGAGGTTAATAAAGTTGGAGAGAGAAAGAGGGAGATAGACAAAGAGAGAGAGAGAGAGAAAGTGAATATAAAGCGTGGTCATGTCAGCAGGCATAAATAGCACCAAAGAAGTTAGATTTAATTAGAAGTATTAGGCCAATAAGTGTAATTTGATCAGATATCAGATACGTCAACATTTCATCAACTTGCTTTCCTCTAACCTCTGGTATGAGTTAGAAGATAGTTTGAAAGTTGTTGTTAATAAATTATCAACGGAGTAGCTATGTAGGCATTTTTTTTTTGGTCTTTGAGCTTTTAAAGCATTTCTAATACATTCCTTTCATCAAAAAAAAATAATTTATAGAAATTAGGATAACATCTATGTATTAGTGCTGTATCTTTGGGCCTACTTTTTAGCTAGCTAGCTGTAAAGCCTAGTGCACCCTACACATTTTAGTCACTGACTGATTTTGGGGCTCGGCAACTACACCCCCATGTCAGGGACTACTGCTCATGCAAACAGTTCAGCGATGTGCTTCTTCTGGCCGCAAGTGATTGCTGAGGTGCCAATATTTTCAAGCATGTTTGCTTTTCTCTGAGATAAATCACATAGTCTGAACCCCCTCTGTGATTAGTTGTAAGAATAGGACAACAGAATAGGACAACACAGTATAAAAAAGCTATATTTTTCACACTTTACCTCTAATTCTCTTTGCCAACAAACAGTCCTTGCTACCTGTCTCCCCAGCCACTAATTCCTCCACGTTTCTCTCTTTTTTCTTGTTTCCGTACAAAATAGTGACAAAGCCACAAAGTCACATGATAGATAGAACAGCTGTTGTGTTCATTTTTGAAAGAAAGCAGGATGTTGGGATACGACATGCTTTGGTGGGGATCTCTCCAGGTGAAATTCTGTGTAGTGTGTGCGAGTGATCGTGTCCCTATGTCCACCAAAAAACGATCAGAAGCAATTAAAGTCTTGTAGTGTGACTGTGTCACCAATTCTGCGATTTTGAAAATCCATGTAGTGTGCACTTGGCTTAACCCTAGGTAGATGTAAACTGACACCTGTAGGCAAACATGTCCTTTGCTGTCATAATGAGATTTACTACCTATTGTAGCTTCTATTTAAGAATGGTTAACTCCCTTAAGCCATAAATCAGTTCTCTGTATATTTAATATATGATGTTAATGTTGTAAAGTGACTTGAAAAATGTGGCTTGGATTAAGTTCAAATAAAGTATCTATGGGATCTGGCTGACATTAGTGAATTAGTTACCATTATTATAGCTATCTAACATAGCGAGCTGCCTAGCTTCCTCATTAACCTGTTTTACTGAGCAAATAGGAAAAAGTAGTATCTGTAAAAATTCAGTAGTGTAGTAGGAAGACAGGGTAATCTCCATTTCATATATCCCTACCAACTTTCAAATCTATTGACAAATCTGTTCTCATGGGTAATGTTATTAGTTATCTATGCAATTTAAATATTATCATTACAACAGCAGAGCTTGCAAAAATAAATGGCAATCATAAAACAATTAGATTGTTCATTCATTCAACTTCAGTAACCTGGTCAGGGTCACCTATCCCTGAAGCACTGATCATGAAGCAAGAATGCACCTTGAATGGGCCACAGACCATTGCAGGACACCATGCATGGACACACACACACACACACACACACACACACACACACATACACACATATCTTGGGGCAATTTAGAGTAGCCAGTTCACCTACTATGTTTTTTTGTGGTGAGCCTGCAGGAAAACCCATGTCAAAATTGTTTGGATTGACTCGATTTAATGAAAATGGGACTGTTTGTTTGTTTGTTTGTGTGTGTGTGTGTGCGTGTGTGTGTGTGTGTGTGTGTGTGTGTGTGTGTGTGTGTGTGTGTCTGTGCAGACCGTGTGTTCATTACTGTGTTATATCCTGTTATCTGTATAAATCTTCTGCGTGGCTTTAATCGTGGCCTCGTTTCCATACACGAAGAACTAGCTATCTTATTAAAGATTACGGTACTATGGGAACTATCTGTGATTCGGCACACTGAATGAAAACGGTTCAAATTAGTTAATTGAAGTAGGCATACTAGAATTAAGGACAATGAGAAGACACAAAATGCTCCGCTTAATTTTCACTTCTCAGGTGTTTACTGTAAATTGAACACTGTGCATACAGACCGCTCGTCAGGTGAATATTGGAACAGACCATCAGAGCTCCAAAGCCGGGGGGGGGGGCACCCTTTGCGTGGCCACATTTGTTTCAAGGTACCAATGGTTCAGTCTGGTCAGCAGGTTGAACTCTGAAACGTGGTAATCTCAGTTGTTATGGAAACCCGAGTGATTCTTGCGTGCCTTGAGAAAATACATTTCGAGAACCAAAACAGCCGAGAAGGATATCAAAGTGAAAAGGGAGCGACAATTTAGTGCTAGGTGCTGGTCGTATATTTGGGCCTGTCCGGCAGAGGCGGGCCGCTCCGGTGGTTTCCGGGGCCGGATGTCTGCTCGGTCCCGATAGAGGAGTTATGCGCCTGCGGATAGCCTACTGATGTGTCTAACTCATAATTTTGTACTACAGGGCAGGAATAAGAAAAAAAGAAAGAAAGAAATATCTTGCTTTTATAAAACATAAAAGGGGAAACGAAAGAGGCTGGAAGGAAAAACAGAGATGGAGGTAGACATGTAGGTTTACACAGGTTTATATGTGGGGAGATTTAAGAGCAGGACTGCAGTTTGGCTGCGCCTGAAACCGCACACTACAATAGATTATTATTATTATTATTATTATTATTATTTAATCATTCATATGATATCATGGATTGTACAGTACTGGGCAAAAGTTTTAGGCACATTATTTATTTTTAGTACAATCTTTGTTATAGGTTTTTATTTTTGATTTCTACATTATGGAGTCAGTGCAAAACATTTTAGATTCCCAAACATTAGTTTTTCTGCACAAAATTAAATGTTACAGAAAAATGTGTGTATATAAGGAAAGAAAGTAGCTTATTACATAAGAGACACTTTTCAGACAAAAAAAAAACACACACAATGAAGGCTGGTGGTTTTGCTGCAAAAATAAGAAGCAAGTGCGACGGTCAAAGTCTCCAGAAGAACCATATCTGGTTCTGCAAGATGCTCAATAAAACTTACAGCTCAGTTCCTTATAAAACTGCAGAAAGTGTACCTGATACTACTCTTTTTTATTGTTACAGCAAAGAGTTGTCAAACCAAGTGACTTTGTTTCATTTATTACTGTTTATTACTGCACTTTATAGTATTGTGTTTTATGTATAAACATTTCATTTTTTTACTTTTCATTTGAACAAAAATGCTTTAATCAAAAATGGGTTCATTTTATTTCATAAATGGGTTAATATTTTCAGGGTTATTTTTACCCTTTAAAATGTCAAATATACTACATTATAAACAAATATGTCAGCATGGAATCTCCTTTATTTATACACAAGAAGGTGTTCAGAAATGTATTGTTAGAACTGCTAAAGTGCTGTTTAGATATAGACTTTGAAGTAAATGTCTCAAATAAGTCAAATATTTAAAATGAAAATGTCAGATTTTGATCAAAGGAAACCTCCAAAAAATTGAGTAACCAACTTACGATCCAGTGGGCATAACAAACAAGTAAGCCAATGAAGATAGAGGTGCATTTAATGTCATGTAAACTGGACTGTTATCGTGCATTTTTTATTTTTCTAGTGTACAGTAATGGTTTTATGGATAAATATATTGATACGAACCTTGTTTCTCCAAAAAAATCTAACGAGCTGTCAGTGTGAAAAACTCTATCTCCACCTGAGGAGAATTCAAACAGGTTACGCTGAGTTGATTTGACCCAAGGAGCTGGGCTGAGGCGTCGGGGTGGGGGAGGGGTGCATTGATTCAACTGTCAGTGAAAATGACCCAGCCACTAAACCAGTGGTTGGGTTACACGAAACTACCCAAGACTGAGAAAATAACCCAATTAAATGACACAAAAGGCTCAACCGTTTGGTAGAAAAAATAACCAGCATTATTTAGAGTGTGAGTTACTGTCTGTGTGGACTTTTACATGTTCTCCCCATGTCCGCATGGGTTTCCTCTTAAAAAACATGCCAGTATGTGGATTGGTTACACTAAATTGCTCCAAGGTGTGAACATGTGTGCATGATGCACTTTACTGGACTGGTGTTTCATTCAGGGTGCATTCCCACCTCATGCTCAGTGTTCCTGGGGAAGGCAGTCCATACAGGATTTCACAGAGATTTTTGTGATTGTTGTGGCCAAATGTGTTTGATTTTGCTGTGGCTTTTGAAGAATACTGCTGTTTTTTGCAGAATACTACTTGAATTGGCAAATTGTTTTGCACGGTTTTTCACAGTGATGTTTGTTGGTAAATGAGACCTTTTAACTGTTCTCATGTTCGAAGCACATGAATCGAAGAGGGCTTTAGCTGGTGATGACATCACATGGCAATCTTGACAATTGGGCATCTTGGCCTAAATCTATGGAAAATCTGCAATAATTTTGAAAAGTTGCTTGAATTTGTGTTCTGTGATCGCAAAATCGCAAAATCCTGGAGGGACAGGAACGGCTCCAGATAAACAAGGATAAAATGGTTACTGAAGTTGAATAAATTAATGTAGATAGATCCAATTTTTTATAAAATATCAATAATGGCAACTCCACACCACTAATTAGTCATTAAAACACAAAAACATAACATCAGTTCATATTTTACAGTACATTAGATTTTCATGAACCATGTGCATTAACCTAAATTGATAATTGTTCCTCTTTGTGTATGTGTGTGTGTATGTGCAGTCAGCAGCCAGGAGAGCAGGTACTTGCTGTGCAAACTGCCACACGAGCACCACCACACTGTGGAGACGTAATGCCAATGGAGAGCCTGTTTGCAATGCTTGTGGGCTCTACTACAAACTGCATAATGTATGTATCACTAAATTCATTATATACATAGTTCCAGAACTGAAAAACCCTTGCTGTTTCCTTGCTATACAAAGAACCAATAAAGAAATCAGGGCCTGTGATTCTATGACAGGTTAAATACAGACCATGGAATTTCATTTTTAGTACAATACAGTACAGTCAGTTGTCACTCTACCATTGGTAATCACTATATATATGTTTATTTGTGCTTATTTTATTAGATGAATCGCCCGCTCACTATGAAGAAGGAAGGCATTCAGACTCGCAACAGAAAAATGTCCACCAAATCTAAACGAAGGAGAGGCGAGAGCCCTCATCATTTTCACTTTAGCAGATTCATGCAGGACAAACCACATGCCTTTAACCACATCGCCAATATTTCTCACCACGTTAACACGACTCCGCCAGTCGAGTTACATCCAGCCTTCAGCCACACACACCATGTTAACTTGGTGACTGCCATCAGCTGAGCACCATGTGGAGGTCTTTTTGTGCACTAGTGAAATCACAGAGACATTTATTTAAGTGTTTAATGAATATACAGTTTTAGAGGGATATGTTTTTGTACATTCACACATTGAAGCTAGCTAACTAAATGAGGTTGTTGATTTTTTTTTTTTTTTTTTAAATTATCATTAGCTGACTGTGTAATAAAGTGCACTTTATACCAAAACCCAGTGATATATTATAGGGAGGTTTGTAAGATCCAAGGGATTTTCTATGCAAACACTGCATTTTGTGGAGGATTCTTTTAGAAATCTTCTGAATTACCCCGTCACAACATCTGAGTGTTGTAAAAGAGGTACAGAGGAAAACCTGGGGTTTCCAAAGCATGCAAGTGGTGAACGCTGAAACAGTGGGATTTTACAATCCACTAAAACTTTATGAATGGACTTTGTGTGTGTGTGTCTGATAAAACTGTGAATGTTGAACACTGCAAAAAAAAAAAAAAAACGAAGAAGAAAAAAGTGTTGGGTTGTTTGGTTCCAAATTCTGCCCAGTTCCACTTCCACCCTTTTTCCTTTAATGAATTCCACTCACAAAAAGGGACAGCAAAACCCTTTACTAAATTTTCTAGAAACAACATATTTAGCAGCGTTCCAGGAACTGGATCTCTCTGTTCCTCTCCCAATACCTTTAGTGAAGTTGAAGTGTTTGTATATTGTATGCATTTCAGTAAATAAAGTGCTATATATCTGATTAGAGAAATGTCAATTACAGTGATTTTGATTTAGAATTTTGGTGATATATAGTAGTGTTAATTTCATTCACAAAAACTATGAAAACTATATAAATGTTCGCCAACGACCTTTTTTCCATGACTAAGATGAGATGATGACAAGACAACACCAACGTCAGTAAACACTAACTGTGACTATATCAACATGCAATATTGTCAACGAAAAAAGAAAAGAAATATTAAAAACTTTACCAAAATCTCTCCAAAATACTATAGACTGTTTTTTTTTTCTTAATTACAATCCAAATATCCAGTTCATTCATGGCATATCAGCACTAAGCAAGCACAGTGGTACCTGTAAAAGTACCTTTCAAGCTAATGTTCATTTTGGCTAGACTGGATTGAATGAAATGTTAACTATAACTAAAATAATACTAAAGTAGCTATAATCTTATGGCTAAACATCTCTATAGTTTTCATTTGACAGTCTTATTTGACTAAAATACTTGTGGTTTTCTTCGACTAAAATAAGACTGAAATGCCCTTGACTAAAAAAACAACAACAGGAGTAATATGATAAAAAATAAAATAATAAAAAATTTTAAAAACTATCAAGGACATTTGACACAGGACTAAAACTAAGACTAAATAAAAAAAAAATGCTGACAAAATTAACACTAATTTACAGGCCTTGTGGTAAAAGCCATAGGGTCTAATTAAAATGATGTTAACTATCTGTTGAGCCCAATCAGCTGTGTTGGAGCTGAATATTGGCTCCAGGAAAACATCTTGTCCAATATGTACTGTACTCCACACTTAAATGTCTAAGACAATGTTGAACACAGACATCCAAACTGACACCTGTGGCTGTGGGCTGCACACACGCGAGACACAGATGTTATCAGTGTGATGAGCAGATTAGAAGAATGAATGGAGTACTGGACTCCAGAGGGATTGAGACATGAGATAACATTGAAAGATAGGGTGTATTCTTTACCGGAGGAGAGTTGATACAGAGCATTTAGACTTTATAGAAAGGGCAGCCTGATTCTTCTTTGTGTCTCTCAAATTGTACTGGAGCAACAATACCATATCTGGTACATTCATCAATTCTTAGTAAGATTTACTGTTACAAGAAGATAGTATGTAAGATCTTGAGATCAGGCACTTCAAGGATAACTACTCTTGACAAAGCAACACACATAAAGCTTAATAATTCTTATCATTCTTATTTTTGCAATAATACTAGTAACTGTCAAACCATTATTACTAACTAATAGCTTAATAAAAGGTGTTAAATTGATCAGCATCACTCTGTAATGTTAAGGTGATTGCTAAAACAACACAATCTACTACTTAGCAAAATACTACAAGCCAACAAGCAGTAATATGGTAGTGTATTTGTCCGCTGCTTTACAGAACAGTCACACTGTCAAACTGCATGCTCTGGTACATTTGTAGGATATCGTAAGTGTAAATAGTAACAGCTAAAATGCTAGTAAGCAAAAATCAGAGCTGAAAAAAAATCTTAGGTTTGACCACAAAAGAGCTTCCCAAAATTAGGGACGAGTTTACTGTATTTGTATTGATAACTGATATATGAATGTATTCCCATATTATGTCACTCAATCTGTTACCATCTGATGGTGTGTGGCTGTGTATAGAAGACTATGGGACAAATAAGTACTTCATCAAGTAAACAAAAAACTGAATTGTAAACTTTGAACTGTGAATTTTCTTTAGTGTAACTGTTTTTTGTTATTGCTATATAAATTGCTATATAATTAATGTATGATTCTAATATATTGCTAACTTTAACATATTGGTATATAAACTGTCAAATAAACTAAATCTATTATCTGAAAGATCTAAAATATAGAAGGAAAAGGAAAAGTGCACTGAACTGTAATTTACTGAAGATTAGCATGAAGCATTTCCAAGGTCTGGCCCAACAGGTGTGTGTTTACATTTGTTCTGAATGAAACTGGGGCATCCGAACCCTCCCTCCCTAGAACACATTCATCTTCTTTCTTTCCCCCTTCTTTCACTTTCCCCCTTCATTTACGTATCATCCTGTTTAGTGAGTAAATTAATTCATCCCTCTGTGTGAAAACAATCCCTCCTTTCAAATGGCGAACGGCAACTGTAAATGCTCAGTTGCCCTCTCCTGGGACATTGTTGTGTAGCGAACATTTGTGGGGGTATGAGTGAAAGAGAAAAGTGTGTTTATGTGTGTATTCTGTTGCGGGTCTCTCAGGACATGGTGACAGATCACCTATCTGCTGTCTTGCTCTACCTCTCTCCTTCTCCATTCTTTTCTTTCTGTTATCCTAGTGGTTTTGTGCTGAGAGAAATTTTTGAAACAATCATGCTTGCAATATATCTATCTATCTATCTATCTATCTATCTATCTATCTATCTATCTATCTATCTATCTGTCTATCTATCTATCTATATATATATATATATATATATATATATATATATATATATATATATATATATAGACAGATAGATAGATAGATAGATAGATAGATATAGATGTATCTCCATGTTTAAATAGTAACCTGGGTTGTGAATAGGAAGATGGTGTTGGATGATAAATTGTCAGGATGACTAAATTGTTTATTAAAGCTTAATAATGTTCATCACTGCATAATCAGCACAATTTAGAATAAATGCACAACTGATAAACACGGATTTTATGTTATGTTTAAGGTTTCTAATGCACTTTCCATTGCCATTGACCAACACTACATTATAATTTTAATGTTTTTTGTTTGAGGTATTTAACCATGTTTCCTCTTATAAAGTGTAGAGCAAAGAAAAATCGGATAAAATATTTATAAGAGCACAGAGCTGTGGAAAAGAAAAGGAAGAGATCAAGAAAAATAGAAAGGAAGAAAGTCACTAAAGAGGCTGGAGAGGGGGTCAGCCACTGATTTAAGATAAGCAGGCTGACAGACAAATATTTGCAAAATGTGCAAGGGGGAGCAAAATATGCACATGCACACAGAGACATAAAGACACAGAGAAAAAAAATTCACTCATATAATACAATATTTGCACTAATATGTTAAGATAAAACGTCTAACCTACACCAAATAAAAAGCTGAGTTTAATCAGTTTTTACAGTTGTGTTTTGTTTTTAATAATTGTAAAATTTCATGGATACAGTAACCTGAGTTTTGTAGCAGGCAGATCATTTAAGCATAATTAGATCTGTAAAATAAAAATAAAATAAATAATATAATTACACTCTCTATACACATACTCATTATGCTTCACTGTCTGTGTGCTCCACTGTCTGTATGTACAAGTCTTTGTGGTTGCTTTATAAGCTTTTAAGCGTGGCATTCTATAAATGAGCACACTGGGAGTGTGTGTGTAGATGTACTATACTCCCACTGAGGCTGAACCCGGCTTAACAGAGAGAGAAAGAAAGAAGGGCATGCCTCTGGGTGTATCTGGTTTCTCAGTTTCAACAATAAAGTGTTGACAGTTTCAGATTTGGCTTCAGATCATTGTGCACATGCACACGTACGGATTAGGGGCAAGGAGAACATGTGCTCCCATACAGCATAACAACAGTATTTAATATTTAAAAAAGCATTACAATTTATTTGGCTCAAATACAAACTTGAAAAACAGAAACGAAAAATTGTATTTGCTTGTTTTTAAAATCCACATTACAGTAAAATCTTACAGTTAAGCAAGATTAAATAGGAATAATAAATATAACAGAAAAAGTACAGCTATTTTAGTCTTTGTATAGTGGTGTAAATTTTTTACAGAAATATATATATATATATATATATATATATATATATGTGTGTGTGTGTGTGTGTGTGTGTGTGTGTGTGTGTATATATATATATATATATATATATACATATATATATATATATATATATATATATATATATACACACACACACACACACACACACACACACGTGCTTTTTTTGTTTTTTTTATTTTTAATAAATCTGCAAACATTTCAAACAAACTTCTTTCACGTTGTCATTATGGGGTTGTTTGTAGAATTTTGAGGACAATAATGAATTTAATCCATTTTGGAATAAGGCTATAACACAACAAAATGTGGGAAAAGTGAAGCGTTGTGAATACTTTCCGGATGCACTGTTTAGCTATTTGAAATGCCCTTTAAGACATACATTGAAGGTCCCACTCTTAGGACTCTTCCACTCTTTTTCTCAGACATATACAAAAATAAATTGATGTACATCACACAGTTATGTACGCTGAATACTGCTTTATCTTTAATAAAACACGTGCTAATGTTAGGGTTAGGGTTAGGATAACTATCTTTCCATATAAACATGTCACTCTGACACTCTGCTAATTGTTTGTTTAGAGAGTGGCTATAATTGAATAGCTGTAATTGAATAGATCACTTGGTTTATCGTTTAGAGATAAGAGAGAAAGCCTACTAATGCAGTTAGTCATATTACTAACGGATACACAAAGCTTTTAGGTCACTAGCTTATGTGATTGATGGGTTTGAAAAGGTATTTGTGTGTCCAACTGTGAGACCCTGCCCAAAAAGAGCTTTTTGTTAAATCTTTTTTAGCTGAATTACCAGGAAGTAAGAACTGCTACATAAAGACATGTCTTTGTTTTATATGTTATGGGCAGAATTTAAAAAACAGGAAAACAAAACATAAGGTTATTTGGGTGAATAAAGGAATGCTTTATAACCCTTAAAAACTGACTGAGACTAAAAATGCCATGTGTTGAATTCAGAAAGTTTTCAGAACCTTTCACTTCTTCTTTTTTTTATTTTATTTATTTATTTTTTTTTACCTTACATCCTTGAATTAAATTATTTTTTTCCCCATCATCTGCAAAAAACTACTCCATAATGAAAAAGTATGTGTATGCCTTTAACTGTCACAACCAGAGCCTGTACTAAAACATAATCAAACATCTCTGTGGAAACCTGAAAATGGAGATTCAGTAATGCTTCCCATCTAACCTGATGGAGTTTCAGAGGTTCTGCAGCAAGAAATTGGAGAAGAGCCCCAAATCCTGATGTGCCAAGCATGTAGCATCATACCCTGAAGCACTGAGTAAACTTGTTATTTTATATTTAATAAATTTACAAAACGTTATGCAAAATATTTTAGAGTAAGGGTATATGCAAATGTAACAAAAGAGAAAAGTGACAAGGAGAAGGACAAAAGAATGAATACTCTGCTTCCAAAGTCACTGAGCAATATTCAATGATCCCTACATAGATGTCCAGAATTGACAAACTGATGATCCATAGATTGATCCATTGACTTGGTTCTGTAATTCAGCATCTGACTGATAAAAAGTGACAAGTCATTTTAAAACACACACACACACACACACACACACACACACACACACACACACACAGTCACACAGTACATAACCATATACGAGAATGTATTAATTACAGCTTAGAATTTTTGTGTTAGATTGAATTCTGTTAAAATAATTTTTATAAGTTCAATTTCCTTTTTCCATTTTTATTTTAAATTACAACACAAAATGTCTGAAACAACAGACTGCAAAAGGCACAAAAGAGACAAAATCATCAAAAGATACACAAACACAAAATCAAGACAGAAGATAAGCAGATACTGCAAACCTTAACAGAGGACTCTGCAGTATTTGATCCTTATAATATATATTAGGCCAATCTCCGCAGATGCTTCCCTTTGAAGTCAGATTATATCTTCCCTTGAAAACCCCTGTGTATGAGGTGTGTGCATGAGGTGTGTGTGTGTGTGTGTGTGTGTGTGTGTGTGTGTGTGTGTGTGTGTGTGTGTGTGTGTGTGTGTGTGTGTGTGTGTGTGACAAAAGGGAGCTGCCTTCCCAATAATCTGACAGTACTCTTCTACCTACATAAAGTTCTTGAAATTTAAATCTTTGAATTGAACCTTTCTGTGTTCAGAGGGGGATTTGACTGAAAACAATGAACACTTTCAGTTTCTGAAGGTTCTGACTCTTCTCTTACAAGATTAGAGCCCATTCTCCTCACCAGATAGATATTAAGTACTTTATATACACAAAGTTTATGCTTACCACCTGCAAACTGTTCATGTCTTAAGGACTGTTTCACAGGTGCATGTGCAATAATTGTTTATGGTATTGAACAAGCATGAAAAACATCATTTAAACCCTTTCCAATAAAGATCTGTAAAGCTTATTTGGATTATACAAAATTATCTTTAACATACAGTCTCCTGAAAAAGGGACATTTCTCTTTTTTTTGCCGAGTATATAGATCAGAGAAGAGTGTTGTGCTCTTAACCTGAATATATGTGTGTGGGTTCTAACATTTATTTCAGTGTTCAAATCAGCTACAGTCAGGTCCATAAATATTTGGTTATTTTTATTTTAGCTATCCACCACAATATATTGGAGTTGAAATAAAATAATGAATGTGAACCCAAAGTACAGACTTCAGCTCTAAGTTGAGGATATTTACATCCAAATAAGGGTGAACAGTGTCGGAATTACAGATCTTTTTAAATGTACTCCACCCCAACGCCACCCCCCCCCTTCACCCCCCCCCCCCCCCCCAAAAAAGGCCTGAAATACCACAAAAAACAAATGTTGTGGATGACAGAAGAATTCTTCCTCCGCTGAAGAAAAACCCCTTAAAAAAGAGAAAGAAAAAAACCCATCTGTGTCAAAGTAAACAATCAAGAGAAGTTTTCAGCAGCGTAAATGCAGAGGGTTTACCACAAGATGTAAACCATCAGTAAACCTCAAAAGCAGAAAGACCAGATTAGAGCTTGCCAAAAAAGTCTTTAAAAAAAAAAACTTCTACCGTTCTGGAACATGCTATGGACAGATGAGACAAAGATCAATTTGTACCAGAATGATGGGAAGAGAAGAGTATGGAGAAAGGAAGAAAATGCTCATGATCCGAAGTATACTACCTAATCTTATGGCATGGGCATGTATGGCTGCCAATAGGACTGGTTCCCTTGTATTTATTGATGATGTGACTGCTGACAAAAGCAGCAGGATGAATTCTGAAGGGTATAGGGCTATATTATCTGTGCAGATTCAGCCAAATGCTTCCAAACTCATTGGATGTTGCTTCCCAGTGCAGAGGAACAAGGACACAAAGCATACTTCAAAAGTAATCCAAGACTTTTTTAAAGCAGAGAAATTGAATGCTCTGCAATGGCCAAGTCAGTCATCTGAACTGAATCCAACTGAGCATGCATTTCACTCGCTGAAAGCAAAACACCCCAAGAACAAGTAGGAACTGAAGCTGCAGTAGCGGCCCGGCAGAAAATCACCAGGGAAGAAACTCAGCATCTGGTGATGTCCATGGGTTCCAGACTTCAGGCAGTCATTGACTGCAAAGGATTCGCAAAGAAATATTAAAGCTTTAATTTATGATTATATTACTTTTTCCAATTACATTTGGGCCATTAAAAGGGGAGACCATATATATAGTGTATAGCCAAAAGTATGTGGACACCATAATATTGGAGCTGCCCCAAACTGTTTCCACAAAGTTGGAAACACACTGAAAAATTTTGTTGAGGGCATTTTAATTCAGCCGGTCACTTGTGTAAAGAAGGAGTGAGGGAATGCAATAAAAAAAAAGACCTGGTTACAGATCAAGCAATAAACTTGCTTTCTTTCTCTCTTGAACATTGTGTTGTACCCACGCTCTATGAATTCTTAATAGACAATTGTACAGGTACCAAAAAAAAAAAAAGTTTCCCCTCGCATACACACAGTAATAACGTCACACCATAAGAAGTAGTCTGTGCTAATGTTAGTGATGACTAACCCACAGTATGTTACCCTATCCCACTTGATGGTGAGTCAACGTTCAGGGTGAAGGAAGCAGCCAACCTGCTGTATTAATCTCATGAGACATTTTCTGTTTCATTTCCTCACTGCCCACTTTCCTTCTTTTCCTCCACTTTCCTTTCTTCCACTTGTTTAAGAGTATTAAACAGGCCCTGTGTAGGACTTTTCTGATGAAGGACCTCGATTAGAAAGGTTAACAGACTCGACTCAAGCTGTCGTATCTCACAGGTTCTCTCACGCAACTCAGAGTTCTGATGATCTGCAGTGTTTAGCAGTGTATTCCCTCCCTCTTCCAGTTGTAATTAATAAAAGTAATTATTTCACTTCATTAATGTTAGTACAGAGCACAGGACAGGCCAAGAGACACAAATACACAACTGCACATGTGTTATAACCACAGCATTTCTGAAAGTAGGTTTTTAGATTTTAAGGAGAAACATATGCACAAAAATAAGGTTGCTGTTTTTTGTGTTTACTAAAATGCCACCTGAGCAAGTATAGCCAAACCTTAATTATATTCATCAGGCAATACACAGTTTTTGATAATAAATAGATGGATAATGGATTTGACAATTAGAATTAAAAATATTCCAAAGCATGTGAATAAGAGAAAATAATGCCTTATATAATTTAGTATTTTCTCCAGTGTGTGGTATTTTATTGCAGGGAAACTACAGCAAGATTCCAAAGTAACAGAAAGCCAACCAGACGGTTACATACACACACTTCCTGCCACAATCATATGCACAGCACCTCATGTGCCTGCTCAGATAATTACCCTGAGCTTGAGTCTCTACCATAACAATTAATGCTGTAAAAATCACGACTGCACCATCTTTTTATGGGGGTCATAAACATATCTTTTAAAATTCAGATGAATGGTTATGGGCTGTGAGTCCACTTTGGTGTCCTCCTCTTTAGGCGGTTCATTTTTAGCCCCGCCCTTTCCCTTTTTCTTGGAGGAGGAAGAGAAGTGTTGCTTTGTTTCTTCTTTCAGTCCCTCTGTTGGAATGAAGAGAAAAAGAAAGTGCCTTAGCACACTGAAAACAGAGAACACAAATCCTCACATATGCCCTAAAATACACTTTGTGTGAAAAAATTGTATCACTATAACATAATTGTTATTAACTTTGTATTATAGTTTTAGCTACCACTGTTAACAGCCCAGCACATACATAGTGCATTCAGACAGTACTGAGACCCCTTCACATTATTCTAACATGAATTCATAGGTTTCTCTCAGCAATTTGTGTAAAATGCTACATTACATGGAGTGCTATATAACGTCCTGTTCAAAGATATTTTTCAGGGACTGCACTATAGTAAACAATATTAGTAAATATCAGTAAATTAGTACAACTTTGAGCTTCACATTTAAGAATCTTGTTTGCTAATAACTAACTAATTGCACTTTGTGATCACTTTGCTAACACAAAAACACAACTGATTCTATAGTTCGGTGTTATGGTATCTATACGCTGTTGATAAATTGAATTCACTGCAGTTTTAACTGTATAGTGTATTTAATAACAAACTTTGTCACAAAGCAGCTTTATAGAACTCTGGGTTAAAATGTAGCTCATCAGTGAGCAAATTGGGAAACAGCCGGACAAGAATTGTAAGGAAAGAACCCTTACTGAACAAATTAGGCATGGAAAAGAGCAGGAATGACGTCAAAAGTCAGAAGTGACCCAGGGTGGTATTTAAGAATTAAAATTGAGCTGCTTCACTGCAAACTTACTGACAGATGAGACAAACTGAAAGTTTATTACAGATTATCAACCAAAATATCAGGTCCTTTATATTGTTCTACCACATTCTATAGAGCTTTTATATTACCTAACTACAGGTTAGGTGGTATAAATGGATTGTGTTATTCATGATTCATTATAGTGCTGTTCAGCACTGTAGCATTGTAAGTGTGTGTTACAGTTATAACTGTGATTGTAAGTGTTCACGCTATTATATCTCATTTTGTCTGGTTATTATTGGTATTTCTATATTGAATTGAATTGAACTGAATTAAATCGGATAATTGTGTAGCTCAAAGTTACTTATCTTTACCAACTCCACAATCCAAAACAGCATCAGTCTGAACCACAGGAGAAACTTTTCAAACGAAAGGCATCGATAGATTATAATCCTGCAATTAATATAACAGTTCAAACAATACTGCCAAAAGGACGAATATTCCTGTTCATCTTATTACATCTGCTCTAAAAAACCAAAGAAGTGTGTGGTAAAATACATGTGTCCATTTACATGTGTCTAAGGTCTACCTGAAGATTTGTGCACCCATGTGTAGTGTATCTACATGTATTAGGGGTGTGTGTGTTTTGTATTTTTTCCATACCTGGAATTCTAATTTTGATTTTGCCACTCTGTCCAAAGCTGCCTTCAATGACCCCTGTCTCTCCTGAAGAAAGTGTGACCTTTAACCCCACAAACAGCTGAAGGTTGGTCTCTTTCTTGAACAGGTTTTTACCAATCACAGTGTAGTCGTCTGTCACCTGGTCACAGATAGACGCAGTTAATATACCATAAATCTTTTCTGTAAGAAGGTCACATCTTACTTAACTATCAGTAGCATGATGAGACATTCAACCAGATATATGTGACTCATTATCTACACATGGACATTAGGAATACAGCAATCCTGATAACGATCTGATGCTGACCGAGCCGTCTCTCTCACCCTTCAGTTCCTACATTATAAATATGTTCTTACATCTTACATTTTTGTCTTATGCAATGATTTACACACAGTTGACCACAACAATGGTAAGCGTTTCTAAAGTTAACAGGCTAACATTACGTATCTGTTATCAATGATTCTGCTACATTAATCAGGAGCTCGGTGTTCGAAAAGTTTTCACTCCCTAAACCTGTTGACGAGTCCAGATTTACAATTCTCAACTCTTATTATTATTTTTTTACTATCAGTTTCACTGAATAATTTAAAGTCGTTACCGAATATTATGCTTTAGGATGAAAAACTGAATAATATGCCTGGACTTGAAAGGTTTACCTGTCTGACCAATCACAGTGCACTCAGACAAATTTCCTGTTCCTGCCTCCCAAACATGCTGACTGAAGACACGGGCAAAACAAAAGTTTGCTACAGAAGCAGGTTAGAGCTACGATAGGTGTATGTATGTATGTGTGCGTGTTAATATTAACATGTATGTGTGCAAATATTAATATGGTTATATTTAGTATTTAGAATTAACACTAAATTAATGTGGCTTATTTTATTTCACTCATTATATGTTTTATATATATATATATATATATATATATATATATATATATATATATATATATATATATATATATAAAATATGTACACACATATTATACATATTATATATACACATATTATATATGTACACACACACACATATATGAATGAATATAGATTGTGCTGGTAAAGTGCAATAAAACTGAATAATTATGATAAATAATACTGAACAAATTAATTATGATTACCATTTAAGCCACGATCATGTCGCCCTGTTACACTAAACAGTGACAGTAACTACAGCATAACTGCATATAATAACCATAGGACTCTCGTGTCACCTTAATGTGGCCCAGTTTTACATTATTTATTATTTTTTTTAAATGGAGGGGAGTGATTATATAACTTGAAAGTTGTGTATTTATTGAGTAGGAGGTTGTTACCCGTTCCACTGCTCCTTCTTTGTGCTTGTCTTTACTGATTTTGAGCCTGGGCAACGCGCTGTCCACATAATTTTTGTCCTCGAAGCCGTCCAACAGCTTTCCGTGGAAAGCAAGTCTGCATGTGTTGCTGTGGATATCAGAGTCCAACCGTGAGCCAATCACCAAACAGAGTGGTGGACATGTGACAGGCCGTTCAAACTCTAATAATGCCCACTGCGCTGGATACCTCCCTTCGGGTTCTCCCTGGCCAGTCAAATACTCCTCCTGGTGGCAAAACTCCCAGTCAAATGAGAAAGCCTCTGCGCTCTGTTCTGTAGGAGACGCTGCTCCTGAGTCAGCACTTAGAGAAGCCCGGCTGAAGAATAACACGCGTGCCATGACTGTTTCATGTCCAACGGTGATGTGGAATTTTGCTCGGCTGCTAAGTGCACCACGGTAGTACTCGATCTTCCATACAGAAATAATGGCGGCATGAATGGTATGCAGTGAACCAGGTGTACACACCACCCCTCTCTCCAACATCTTTGGGTCAAACTGTGTGACACACACGCCGACCCGATCTCCTTGTATCGCACTAGGAACTGGCTTACGGAACATCTGGATCGACTTCACCTTACGAGTCACCTAAGGATCACATCAAGCCCACAATGATAAGGAATGTTTTTAATTACCCTTAAAAACACATATTCTGATATTTAAGAGGAGTTGATTTAGTGTTTGAGTCATCCTCAGTTATCTTAAGGTATTCAAAAGTGGTGTGCTGGAACGTTTTTGCAGATCTGTCTCTTAGTTTATAGACACATGTATGCTGGAATATTCTGAAAAACTGAAAAACAGGAAACACTGAATACTCATCTTGCACTCATTGGCAAGTACTAAATTTATGTCCACTGAAATGCATCCTAGAAAGTTTTCTTCTGGAAAGTCCATCCACTATATCAAAAATAAATTGTCTCAATCATGAATCTACAGTAAGCTAACTGTAAACATATTGTGCTTTCAGTTGTTTTTCTTCGCATACAATTTCCTTTGTAACTATCCAAAGATAGATGGCTGGCATTCATTCATGTTAAAAAGGATGACACTTTTGCACATTCACACTTATTGTGGTACGTTAAATGGGATTGGCTGTTGTAAGACATGTCCCATTATAGTTTTAGAAAAAGGACAAAATAATCAATCAAATTACAACCCTCAAGTTATGTATTATGTATTATGAAGTATTATGACGCCAGTACTGTTATATATATATATATATATATATATATATATATATATATATATATATATATATATATATATATATAAAGATTCATTTTGCACATTTAAGTTTTTCTGTCTCTCTTTAACCTTTCAGTAAGGGTTTCAGGTAAAACTGACAACTTTAGGATGCAAAGAACCGGTACAGAACCCTGAAGAACCCGTTTTTCTAAGAGTGTGGAAACTCTGGGACCTACAATCCAGATGTGAGCTGTGTGAATGTGTGTACCTTGAGTGCAGGTATCTCTAGTGTGTCATTGACACGCAGTGCCCCCTGCAGGATAGTGCCTGTAATGACTGTTCCCTGGCCACGGATGGAGAAACAGTGATCCACTGCCAGTAGCAGAGAACCAGATGGGTCTCTCTGAGGTAGGAACGCCTGGGATTTTAGCAGCTACACAAACAACAAACACAAAATACTTTATATGCTGTTAGTCAAATGCTGAGTCCAGATCCTAACACACCAAACTCAGGTAGTCAAGAAGATAAATAGTTAAACTGTGTTAAAGCAATAGTTCACCGAAATATGAACATTCTGTCAGCAATTACTCACCCTCATGTCGTTCCAAACCCATAAGACTTTCGTTCATCTTCGGAAGACAAACGAAGACATTTTAATGAAACCTGGGAGATCTCGGTCCTTCCTTATCAGTCCAAGTAAACAAAACTTTCATGTGCCGAACGTCCGCTCTTGTGTTCTCACAATACAACGGGACACGGCAGAGGAAGATGAACTCAAATTGAGTCATATAGAACAATCTTTGTAACAAAGATGTCTGCAGATTTCGACAGAGGAGGACTTGCATTTTCCAGTCCGCTCTCACGTCAAGACAACACGCATGTGCTGTGGTTCTCTCGTGAACGCGTGATATTTTGTGAATAAAGACTTATTTTTAGTTTTTTTGTGCACACAAAACATTTGTATCTATTTATTAAACTGGGATTAAACCACTGGAGTCACATGAATTACGTTTACAATGCCTTTATGGACTTTTTGAGCTTGAAAGTTTTGGTTACTTGGACTGTAAATAGAGGGACAGAAATCTCCCAGGTTTCATTAAAAATGTCTTCATTTATGTCCCGAAGATGAACAAAAGTCTTATGGGTTTGGAACGACATGAGAGTGAGTAATGGATCACAGAATTGTCATTTTTTGGTGAGCTATACCTTTAAGGACAAATTTACCAAATGCTCTCACCTCTATGAGCTCAGTGATTCCCTGTGCTTCAGCTGTGTCTGGAGCCTCAGGTCCCCCTGGCTTTGCTGCCACGGCAATGACCGGGCAACCTTTAAATCTACTCAACCATCAAATCAAAACAGTAATGATGAGAACTGATTTATAATGATTCTGATTTATAATAGTATTGTCAGCAATTTCAGAAATTGTTCTGAAAAATCTCCATTTAACACACTGCCATATTGAAACAATTATATGTTATATACACATGACATGCTAACGCTAAACTAGATACATGATTGCACGTCTGTTAGTGTGCACCTAGTGTTTTCCAAGGTTTTGTGCATCCTCTTGGTCATCTTCTCAATGGCACTCTGTCTCTTGTCACTGGGCAACAGGTCCGTTTTATTGAGGATGACGATCATGTGTGAACAGGTGAGCTGACCAATCAGGAGGCACTCTGCTGTTTGCGTCTGCATACCTTTCACAACGTCGACCACTAACAACATCAGGTCAATGATCTGAGCCCCTAAAAATACACAATAATTGTTGTTCAAATGTGAAACTATGAACATGCACACCTTTGAGATAAAAGAATACAAGAAAGAGACAGAAAGCGCTTAGGTAAACAAACCCATCACTCTGGAGAGAGGAAACGTTTGTCTGAAAACTTACAGCTTTATTCTATCTCATATGCTCACCGAACACACAGTCAAACTTTGTTAGTGCTATTGACTTTCTCCTCTCTCAGGGCTGGGAACCTGGGGCCTGATGAATTCAACTGCAACGTCTATGCACCTTTTTTCTTGTTATGCATCTTTTGTGCCACCTTCTGGTCATAACTGAAAATGCATGGGACTGGAATACTTGCTTTATACTAAAATTCAACCAGGTCCGTTTTGTGCTGAGAACCAGCATACGTTTTAAGCACAAAACAGAAAATTGTTCACACTTTAATCCATGTCACATTTCCGATACTTGTTTGTGCATAGTTGCATATTGCAACCTTCTGGAACAGAAGTATTGTAAAGGCCAATAATCATGAGCAGCAAACGATATATCCACTTTCTAAAGAAAACTGTCAGCTTCAATTGACAGTTAAAGATTTAACACTTGATAACAATAATTCACTGTTCCAAGCTAATCAGTCAGGAATACATCCAATATTTGGTTATCGTTGAAAAGTTCTGCATGTGAAGTTTGGTTGGATTTGCGTGCTGGAACTTACTCACCGCCAATGATGGTGCGAATGAGGGAGGCATGTCCTGGACAGTCCACCAGCGTGAACTGCAGACTGTCGTATTCCCCACAGCTCTGCCTCATGTGCTCAGGCAGGGGAACAGTGAAGGCGCTGAATCCCAGGTCCAATGTAATGCCGCGCTCTTTGGACTGTGGGTTCTTGTCGAAGGCCGCCGTGGACGCGGTGCTGCTCAGGGCTCGAGCCAGAGACGTCTTTCCGCTGTCCACATGTCCCAGCACGCCCAGGTTAAAGTTCAGAATTCTGGGGAGACCGTCCCCAGGTGTCGGCTCAGGATCTGCCATATTCCAAGAGATCTGCGACTGTGACAGCGAAGTGATCTCGTTCAGTCAGTCAGCGAACAGACTTTGATCTGACACCAACTAATTTTGTCCTGTTGCAGATTTATTTTTATATAAACGGAAAACAAAATGATGTTAACAAGACAGTCTTTCTGGTTTGTTATCTGATTAAATGTTTCGTTTTAATTTACGCTAACAAAAAAATACGTTAGTTCACAACACGGGCCAAGCTTGCTCTAAAGTTTTGTAATTTGACAGATTCACTTCCTGAGTCACCATAAAATGTTTCCGGCTGCAACTATGCTTCAGAGTATTCAGGTTCTAAATAGTTTTAGATCGATATGTTAGATCTTTCCGTGCAACAAATCTATTAAAATGAGTTAATAAATATCAAATGTGATATAGAGTATTAACACGTTTGCGCGGTCATCGTTAAAAACAGATTATAAGTTAAGAAACAATAATTGTTTTTATATTTATATATCTATTTTTGAAATAAGAGAGATGTGTCGTGTGAATAGAGTTTATTCAAAAACTTGCATGGAAAATATTTTGGTCATTCTTGTGCGTAATTTAACACAAATTGAAATAAAAATAAAAATAACAACGCTGTTTTCAACTGGAATAAAGTTGGTTGAACGTTCGATATTCGCGGATATGCGGAAATTAAGGGACCGTCTCTAAAATCACATACGACATTGTTAAACACGTTTCTAACTTCAATAGCATTTGACGGGAATGACTTACAGTCGTATAACCAACTATAAGGTGTTCATCTAGGTGTCAGCTATAATGCACACCTCTTAGATTTGTGATATTTAGCAAAAATAAACTATTAAATCATATATAAATATTGTCATGTATTTTATTACTGCATGGGCTCATACACAAAAATATCATTATTTAAAGCTCAATAGCATTCGAAGGGAATGACGTACCATCACACAACCAACTGTAAAGTGTTCATCTAGGTGTCAGATATGACACACACCTTTTAGATTTTTGATATTTATTAAAATGTGCTATTAAATCACATTTAAATTTGACATGTATTTCACTGCAGAATGGGCTCATACACAAAATTGACCATTATTTAAAGCTCAATAGCATTTGAAGGGAATGATGTACAGTCAAACAAACAACTGTAAAGTGTTCATCTAGGTGTCAGGTATGACACACACCTTTTAGATTTTTGATAATTATCAAAATGAGCCATTAAATCATATGTACATTAGACATGTATGAATATATATGCATATATTAACATATATATATGTTAAACCACTGTATGGTCTTGGCCAACATGCTGCAGCTCAGTGTCAGGGTCTTGGCAATCTTCTTATAGCCTAGGCCATCTTTGTGTAGAGCAACAATTCTTTGTTTCAGATCCTCAGAGAGTTCTTTGCCATGAGGTGCCATGTTGAACTTCCAGTGACCAGTATGACAGAGTGTGAGAGCAGTGACACCAAATTTAAAACACCTGCTCCCCATTCACACCTGAGACCTTGTAACACTAACAAGTTACATGACACTGGGGAGGGAAAATGGCTAATTGGGCCCAATTTGGACATTTTCACTTAGGGGTGTACTCACTTTTGTTGCCAGCGGTTTAGACATTAATGGCTGTGTGTTGAGTTATTTTGAGGGGACAGCAAATTTACACTGTTGCACAAGCTGTACACTCACTACTTTACATTGTAGCAAAGTGTCATTTGTTCAGTGTTGTCACATGAAAAAATATAATCAAATATTTACAAAAATGTGAGGGGTGTACTCATATATATATATATATGTATGTAAATTATATATATAAAAAGGAAAAACGTGTGTATGTTATATATAAATTAAAAATTAAATTTTCATACACACACACACACACATATATATATATATATATATATATATATATATATATATATATATATATATATATATATATATATATATATATATATATAATTTAATTAATAGGACATCCATTTTTTGAAGAAAACCATTCAATCCAGTACGGGTCATTTTGACCCCTTTTATGCATTCTTGAAGGTTTTTTTGGTTCATGCATTGTAGGGTTAAATATCAAAAATCTAAAAGGTGTTTCTCATACCTGACACCTAGTCGAACACTTTCCAGTTGGTTGTTTGACTTTACATCATTCCCTTCAAATGCTATTGAAGTTAGAAACGTGTATAACAATGTCGTATGTAACTTTAGAGACGGTCCCTTAATTTCCGCATATCCGCGAATATCGAACGTCAAACCAACTTTATTCCAGTGTTGTTTCAGTACGACTCCTCAACCCTGCACTCAAAGGAGCGAATCAATTGAGCTTCCTTCCAGATAGACACTGAAATCATCCAATCGGCACAGATTTAAGAGGACTCTTGGCCAATGAC
The DNA here is from genome assembly GCF_001660625.3 of Ictalurus punctatus. Lineage (NCBI taxonomy): Eukaryota > Metazoa > Chordata > Actinopteri > Siluriformes > Ictaluridae > Ictalurus > Ictalurus punctatus. Next base: position 13,219,718 of record NC_030426.2, on the reverse strand, counting down.
CACACGGCGCACTCTAAAAGAGGCTTACCCCCAGAAATTTCCTTGGTAACCCGCTTGGAAACGAGTTTCCTCGTGTGTTTGTAATCGCGCCGATTTCAACGGCAAACGCAGGTGGCTGGGGTTCAGAGCAGGTTTACTTGCTACCGTGAAGCGTTTGGATTCGAGTTAAAGTCATGAAGATTGAGGAGGTGAAAAGCACAACGAAGACCCAGCGCATTGCGTCTCACAGCCATGTGAAAGGTCTCGGGCTAGACGAAGCCGGCAATGCTAAGCAGACTGCGTCCGGCCTTGTGGGCCAGGAGACCGCTAGAGAGGTAGCTAGCTCTGCTAACTCGCTAATGTTAGCTAACGCGGCTCAGCCAGTCTGATGAAGGAACAAACTGAAAACATCTACAACAAATACTTTTTGACATTTGTCTCAGTTTGCTTACCAAGTGTTGTTTTGTCTTAACGTTTTTATTTTTTAAACTTTAACGTAATATTGACTTTGTTGAATAGTTCTAACTTTAATAAGTAGTACACGTGAAACAGGCAGGAAAGAAGAAACCTACAGAACAGACAAATCTTCTGTTTGTTCTCTGAATCCTGCTGCTTCTCTTAACAGGTTAATGAGGAGCTGAATATTAAACTTGAGAGCATGGAGAATAAAACTGCGCTGTACTGTGATATGGAACAGAAGCAGAACACACTTAGGGAATGACCTGTGTTCCTCAGTTTAGAGATAGCTAGTTAATGTGTGTAGGCAACCTTTCTCTCTAATAACCGGTACAAATTGTTTTTCCAGGCCTGTGGCATCATTGTAGAGCTGATTCGTTTGAAAAAGATGGCTGGCCGAGCTGTCCTACTGGCAGGGCCACCTGGAACTGGAAAGGTAACACTTTTCTCCTTCTTCATGTGATGCATTAAACTGAAATCTTCTCATATTCAAATCGGTAGAAAGATTTTTCGAGAGAATATGTTGTGGGGTTGGTTGTAGAAATTATATGTGTGTTTAAACAACTATTTGTGCCAAACAGACTGCTTTAGCGTTGGCCATGGCGCAGGAGCTGGGGAATAAGGTACCGTTCTGTCCCATGGTGGGCAGTGAAGTGTATTCTTCAGAGATCAAGAAGACAGAGGTGCTGATGGAGAACTTCAGGAGAGCTATTGGTGAGGCTACACATCCATACACTAGCATAAGAGTGGGGGTTTCACTATAGATAGGTCTACACACACAACCACACAACTAACCACATATTAGACCAGGGGTACTCAAATCTACATCTTTGTGATCCACTTACCAAGTTCCCACTGAGCTGAAGGTCCACACATTAGAACGATTGAGCAAGTGTATGCTCTGTTCTTTTTTTTCTTTTTTTAAATTTTATTTAATTATAAAAAAAACTATAATATGACCTGTTATTCGAAATGATTCTCTCATCTCGTTAAGTTTTTTTGGTTCTCACCTCCGTGCTCTGTGGGTAATGTTGCTCAAAATACATGTGCTTTATTTCATAGTGACGCTTCATGTTACCACTCTTAACAATCACCACTGTCTTGTTGCAAATTAAGCAGGTAGGTTTGGTGTTTCCGTTAGAGAGAAGAAATGCATACTGATCTGTTCAGTCATCTTTAACCATGTCAAGCGTTGTTACGTTAGAACAAGATAGTGTGGAAATATACAGCATTGTCATAGTGATGTTGTTACACTGCTCTGATTGGATGTTGTTGTCACATGCCAACAGTGAAGAACAGAATGGGAGTGAAAGTACTAAAGTACTGGCTATGTTTTCGCTTGTTCATATGATTCTGTTTCAGACATTTAACAAGCTAGTTTAAAGGGCCATTCACACCAAGTTATACACGTGTGCTTACACAATCAAGTAGCCAGGTGTCAAATGACTAGCGCTGAGATTTAGGTATCGGTCCAGAAAGGACTGTCCTTCAGTCCGAATCCGGACATTGCTAACAGTTAAATAATATATTACAGCTAACTCCTGTAATAAAACTATACTGTGAGGATTGTTCTTGTGTGCATATATACATTTGCATTTTTTGTTACCCACCTGAATACTCGCATGCGCACACAGTTACCTGATACTAACAACTAACAATGGCTAGCATGTGGTAATATCTGCAAACCTACGGTGCTAAACAGTCTACTGCTGCAACAAACTGCTATTATTGACATCACAGGATTTTACCCAGTTTTTTTAATTCTTTTTTTTTTTTTTTTTTTCTTTTTTTTGAATCAGAATGTAGGAAATTCCACCCAGGACTAAATTCTGCTGTTTGCAAAAAAGTCTCTGTGACTTTCTTCAAAACTGAAAATCTGTTTCAAATTCATATAATCTGCATTCTTTTCCCACATCCCAAAAACAATCATAATAAAATTTACTTAGAAGCACATTTGTTGGTATAAAAAGACCAAAAAAATGCACTTTTTGACATTTTTCTTTAGGTTTTTTTTCTACCATGAAATTATATAAAATTACTGCACGTCTTGTTATTGTCTGTTATAATGTTTACTTCGGATAGATGATGATTTTTTTTTTTTTTTTTAAATAGTAGTGTATTCTATTACCAAATGTTTATTTATACCAGCTAAAGGATGAGTTTTATATTAATGCATAATGTAGGACTGCGAATTAAGGAGACTAAGGAAGTATATGAAGGCGAGGTGACAGAGCTGACCCCATGTGAGACGGAGAATCCAATGGGTGGCTATGGCAAAACCATCAGTCACGTCATCATCGGCCTAAAGACGGCGAAGGGCACCAAACAGCTGAAGGTATGTATAAAAATAAATAAATAAATAAAAGTCCTGCGGGAATTGGCAGTTAACGATGCGAGATGCGTCTGATGTCTAGACATGTGTTTCGTTTCTGTGACGCAGCTCGATCCCAGTATCTATGAGAGCCTACAGAAGGAGAGAGTGGAGGTTGGTGATGTCATCTACATTGAAGCTAACAGTGGAGCAGTGAAGGTAAGGACAACACACAACCTGTTGCTGTCTCTCCTGAACACTCACTGGTTTAGGGTGTTGAGGCAGTGCATGTGTATTAGACAACTAACACGAGACTTTTGTACATCATACTGTTGACATACACACCAGCAGATATTGTAGCACGAACCCACAGATTTCCAGCGCAGCCTTATACACTTCAGCACTGCAGAGATTGTAACGATTCCTTCTTAAAACGCCTGAGAACTTTGCAAATAAGCACTTGAAGCAAAACAGAGTTCATGTGTCTACTGATTATATTGCAGGGTGTCTCACCATTTCCCCAACTGCATTATTAACATATGTTCTCCGTGTCATGTTCGGAGCTGTAATCAGTCACTCTGTAATCACCCTGTGCTGTGATTGGTCCGCAGAGACAAGGGCGCTGCGACACCTTTGCAACAGAGTTTGACTTGGAGGCTGAAGAATACGTTCCCCTGCCCAAAGGAGATGTACACAAGAAGAAAGAGATTATACAAGATGTTACGCTACACGACCTGGATATAGCTAATGCACGCCCTCAGGTACACACACACACACACACACACACAATAATATAAACATGTGGTAAATGTAAATTACTTATTTTTTCTATATAAATGATGAGGCATTATTAATAACAAATTATAATGAATTTTTTAAACTTAGGTACATTGACTACTGTATTTTTGAAACCCTATAAGACTGCTGTATACGATTAAGATGTAGTGTCACATTCTGACTGTGCTTTAGGGAGGTCAGGACATCCTTTCTATGATGGGGCAGCTAATGAAAGCCAAAAAGACCGAGATCACAGGTAAGACACACGCGCACACGCACGTTTTGATGACTGATTTGAATCCAGATGCATTCCAACGTTCAAGTTTATTGAGCGGGTTTCATATTCGAGCACATGCATGTTAATATGGTATGTGTTTTTTATAGATAAGCTACGAGGGGAGATCAACAAGGTAGTGAACAGGTACATAGATCAAGGTGTAGCAGAACTCGTGCCTGGTGTTCTGTTCATCGATGAGGTTCATATGCTGGATGTTGAGTGTTTCACTTACCTGCACCGAGCTCTGGAGAGCTCCATCTCCCCAATAGTAGTGTTCGCATCCAACCGAGGAAACTGTCTCATCAGGTAGGATTCCTTTTAATTGAAGTATTATAAAGCCACTCACTAGCACGCAGTATTTTTGTGATTGCAAAATATTTTTGTTTTTTTAGAGGGACGGAGGACATTAACTCTCCTCATGGAATACCTCTTGATCTGTTGGATCGAATTATGATCATCAAAACCGTTCTGTATACTCCTCAAGAAATGAAACAGGTGAATGTGTGAAAAAACAAAGAGATAAGAACAAAGACTCTCAACTGTGCTCGTGCTAATTTCAGTCTGTTTGTCTGTAGATTATTAAGATCCGATCTCAGACAGAAGGCATAAACATCAGCGAGGAGGCTTTAAGTCACCTGGGAGAGATTGGCACTAAGACGACCCTCAGGTATAATTCCGTATCATTCGTATTAGCCAGTTGACTGATCATTAGTTAGGGGAAACTGGTGGAATATTTATAATCGTTAACAGGATTTCTTTTAGAATTTAGTAGGTTTTTGTTATCTGTACTGGAACAGTATACTATTTATTCACCCCTATTCCTACTTCCTACTTCTTTAATAGGTCATAGTTTTATGTCATCATAACACTCAAAACAGTTTATAATGTACTTAAAGCACTGAATTATTTTTGCGAACCATTGTGTGTGTGTGTGTGTGTGTGTGTGTGTGTGTAGGTATGCTGCACAGCTTTTAACTCCTGCCAGTTTGCTGGCGCGAGTTCAGGGGAAAGAAGTTGTAGAAAGAGAACAAGTGGAAGAAATTAATGAGCTCTTTTATGACGCCAAGTCTTCTGCAAAGATCCTTCAGGACCAGCACACCAAATTCATGAAGTAACTCCCTCTCACTCAGCACTCGCTTGTTTTCTGTTTCACTGGCCCCACAGTTCTTAAACACTTCAGGTAAAATGATGTGCAGGACAGCAAAGCCACAACAACCACAGTACATCTAATAAAAGATTACTACAAATGGGAATAAGAATTGTTAAATAAGAATAATATTGTCCTTCCAGAGAGTTTTCTTTACCTTACTTGTATGTCCATAGTTTTTGCCTGATCATTTTTTGTCTTTTTGTTCATGTTTTTGTTTTCCAGAAAAATAAATTTTAAGAATTTAAATGAATAATGTATGTCCTCCTTTTTTCATATTTTGTTTCACATCTGGTGCTACACCTCACCTTCTGGTTCAGTATTCAACCACAGTGTAGGAAATTCTTGCAAAACTGAATAGGTTATGCTGTAGTTATGTAAAGAGACACACAAATATATTTTTAAAAAAGCATTGGTCCTACAAAAGTTGCCTGAAATCACATCATGTAAAACTTTCAGAAAAGTTGTTTCAACCATTTTTATTCAACCTTCTATTTCAGTACTTACAATACAGATTTTGAAAGTAAGTAAATCTGAATGATTTCCCATGTTACTTTTTCCTGGGTTTGTTGAAGACGGTCTCTCCTCCTGATCGAACTGTACTGAACACTGATGGAGCGACTTTCCCCTCACGTTCTGCATGGCAGGAGATAAATACAAGTTAATAGCTGCTGAAGGCTGGATGACTTTAACAACGTTCTACAGAAGTCTAAATTACAAATGGGCTGAATGTTCACCATCACATATGTAACATGAGTTAATTTACATTTCTGTAACGTTTAGCTTTCACTAGTCCTGTAAACACAAGATTCTGTGATGAGAATGAGTGCTCTATCACTGAGGTGGAGGAGTCGCTAGAGACTAATTCGTAAACACATTTGTCTCTCCACAGGGAGTATTTGTGTGTCTGTGTGCCCTGGTTTTGAGACCCTCTGTTACTTTATATGGAGTGGAAACACCAGCAAACCCAAGGCATGCACACAGAGACATATTTTGCATCCTACCAAGCAAGCACTTCTGTTCTTATTCTTCTCTTTGGTCCAACACACACACACACACACACACACAGAGCCTGTGTTACTGTACTGACAGGGTCATCGCTCCACTCACCACATTCCTCCATCACTTCAAAGGTCTTACTCTTCACCGTAGTCCCAGACGCCAGCTTATCTTTTGCCTGAATCAGGTCCTCATTCCTCACTTCCGGCCTCTTTATCTTACCCTCCTCTCCCTCCTCCTGTAGCTGTAGGTGAAAAAAACAGAAATGCTACAGATCAGCAGCTGTTGATGATCAATCCATATCTCTAATAAGATCCTTTACACATACCTCAGACATGTTCAGGATCCTTCAACTGGTGCTCAAATCTAAACTTGTACTGCAGCCTCCCAGCTGTGGTTGGAGTCCTCCCTTGAACTTGATGTTTCCTTCCTTCCTTTAAACACACAAACCCCAGTGGACTATAATTGTGCTGGCCAAAGTATGAGTCAGACTGTTACTCCTCCCTTCTCTCCCAGTTCACACGGTGATGTATATGATGGCTTTTCATTCCAACAGGTTTATATGGCTGTGAAAAGAATGTTGATGTGCCTTCAGGTGTATTTTGATTAGTGCTCCTGGATCTCTTTATAACTGTGTGTGTGTGTGTGTGTGTGTGTGGACACTTTAGTTCATCGCATGTTTTTCATTTGTGCGATCTTGTTAGGTCATCAAGTGCACTCCCTTCCTCATTCCACTGAAATGACATACTGTATGTTTACACAAAACAAACTCTTTTTTAAAAGACTGACGATCTAACAGATGTGAGATATTGTCTCATCCTCATCTGCTTCTCATCACTCGTCATTAATCTGTGAGCTCAAGACATTACATCAGAGAAGTGTGAATGTGCAAATGTGCTATTAAATATGGTTAAAACAGATAACAGCTCATTGATATGAACAATTTAATTATTTTAACAAAATGTTCTAACAAAATGTCACAATTTGCTCCCAGTAATACATTGTATGGTGTAGCCCATATCTTTAATAAAGGTGCAGTTTGTAATTTGTAAGTGTTTATAAACCTGTAATAATAATTTAATGCTCAAGATACTTTAGAAAGATGACATTTGCAATATGTTGTCACTTTTCTGGCTCAAGTCCCTCAAGTCTCAAATCCCACCATCAGCAGCTTCTCAACTTCTCAGCTCAGTGCCTTTTTCTTTTAAGGTGACTTACAATTCATATGTCATTTCACCAAACTGCATGCAGGTGATTGGGAGAAAGGCAATGTCAATGTTTCCAATGGAGTTGGCATCACAGGCAGCAGCAGGCTCTAAAAATTACAAACTGCTCCTTCAATTTAGGTAATTATTACCTGAATTATAATTTATTATAAATATCCGGGACTTAGTGGAATATAATATCATCATAATTATAATAAACTGTTATTAGGTAAGAACAAAAGATGTATTATTAAAAAAATATCAACTACATTGTCATAAACCATTTATATTATTCGTTGTAATACCCACAACAGTGTCCATCTATTAAACATTTCTCAAGATAGAATGTTTTTTTGTTTTGTTTTTTAATTTCCATAATCCTGCCTTTGTAACAGATGGGATATCTTAATGTCTAAAAAGGAAAAAGTGCATTCGTATTGACTGTAAACACAAAACTGACTGTAAACACAAACTTCTTGTAAAATAGTACATTTTGTAGCATCAGATTTTAAAATAGAAATTGATGTTTTTTAATATTCCCATAATAAAACAACATACAAGTTTCTAAACACAGCAACCACCCTGAAGCAAAGAATTATAATGTGGATATTTGTGGATTATTTGCCTAGTTCTGACAGATGCCTAAATTCATCAAGGCAATACATGGTCCAGCACCAAACTGACAGGTCCCGTTGATTGTTTGATGAGGTAAGCTCATGTGTGTTTTTTGCTGTATTTGGGTAGTAGCTGAGTTCTGATGAACTGAACAAGTCTCGTTTCTGTAAGAAACACCACTATGACTACAACCAGTAAACAAACTGCTCCGATGGAGATGTGCACCAGCCTCAGCAGCCAGCCACTGTCACAACACAGTGTACGCTGAAATACAGAGAAGAAAAAATTTAATGTAATGATCTTGCATAACAGCTCTGCCCAGAATTTTATTTATTTTTTGTTAGCTTTACCTCGGAGATGGCTGTCAGGATGGAACTTATTGTGAGGACAATTAAGAGTACAGGATGTGGGCGGAGACCTGACAGAGGGGTGTGGTCACTGTGCTTGAAGTAGTGGTGTATGTAAATAAGGCTATGGATAATTCGCAAAGCCATGTTGCAACAGTTTGCTAGGATGAAGCCGACGCCCCCAAACAGCCAAGTCAGCCAATAGGAAAGCACCAGGAAGGAGGCGGATAGTCCCAGCATAACTAGGTTATACCTACAAAACAAAGAGGCCTTTAATTCAAGACATAATCCCACAAATAAATCTTTAAATATAAGAAAAAGGCTATAAGCAATTTTTATTTTGAGTGCAGTACAGGATAGATACATCAAAAAATTTAGATGGATGCTGACATGCAAGCAATATATTAAAATGACACACTAACCTGTCTACCTCCTCCTTACTCATGGCAGCAAAAACAAAACACTCTGTTACACCATTAACAGCTAAAAGCATTACGTAAAAACTGTAACAGCGTAAAAGAGAGGGACCTGAAGAAAACAAACACACACACACACATATATATAATAACATTAGATAGTAAAATGCATATGCATATCAATGGCTTTCAAAATAGTATGACTGAATCAATTAATGTTCAAATATGCCTCAGAAATGAATTTATCAGCATTCACATATATTAATAATTTTCTGCAGAATTATGGAATGGTTTATTTAATGCAAGTTTTACCTGTTCCACTGCTCAAAAGTTCCCCTCCATACATATCAAGGGCCAGGTGGGAGTAGGAGTAACCAAATGCAGTGATAATCAGACCAATCAGAAAAACCAGCTTCAGCAGGCATTCCAGTACATTAGCTGCAATAGAGACCTCCTCCTGCAGACCAGACAACATTCATCAGTCACCCAAGATCTTATATGAGTGATTAATGGACTGAAGGGCAGGTGTGTGATCAGAGGTACGAACTTGTTTCTGATGCTGTACATCACGTCCGCGCTCTAACACCTTGGCGAAGAATACATAGAAGCTCTCTTCAATAGGGAGGAAGAGAAACCGAGCCACCATCGAGCCAAGATTATTCACTATATCATACACCCCTAAATAAGAAAACAGGGATAAAGGAAATGAGTCCTACACAGAATATAAAAGGTGTTCATTTTCATTTACGTCCTGAATAACGTACTCACCCTGGTCTCCAAAATTTAGTACATTCAGAAAGGTCATCACGTAACGCTCACCTGCGAAATGAATGTGAGCAGAACATGTTCAGAATGACACAAAGCACACAAGTAGAATAGGAAATGTTTGTGTATAATACCTTCTGTGAGAATCTGTTTGAGGAAAGATTGTTTGAAGAAACTCCAAGTCAGTGTGGCGAGCTTCCAGTTAATCAGTGGCTACACACACATACACAAACACAGATTTTTGCAGAAAACCTGCCAACCATTAGCATGTTAGCATTTTTTAAATATCGCATTAAATATTCAAACCCTATATTACTGAATTTACTGAATTGTCTTCTACTATTCAGGAAAAGGGTTCTAGCATTTCATCTCTGACGTGTCCAGTGCATAGAAATAATTCTTAATTGGAAAAACAATATAGATTTTAAATGAAGTCAATTTAGGCTTATTTCAGAGGTCAGAAAATAACTGGCACCTGTCCGTTCATTCTGGTGGGCAGCAGCTCTGAGATGTGGCGCAGCGGAAAGAGCTTCTTCTCTGCTTCCTCGGAACCCAGGAAATGCATGAAGTAGGCAATGTAGCAAAGACACAAGCACCCTGCATATACACACTAAAACACAAACATTTACACAGGAGATATAAAGGTGTAAAAATAAATTTATATTGTAGAATAAAATTAGGATATTGTGGGAAAAGTAATTTTTTTCCCGTAATTTAATTCAAAAAGTGGAACTTTCATATTTTCTAGATTCATTACACATAAAGTGAAACATTTCAAGGCTTTTTAAAAAAAAAAAATCTTGTTGATTATGGCTTACAGTTCATGGAAATAAAAAATCCGGTATCTCAAAAATATCAGAATAAATAATTTATAACATAGAAATGTCGGACTCATGAACAATAACATTAGCCAATGTGAGAAAGTCCTTCGTGACCTCACAGACTATTACACGTCTTGCTGTTGGAGTGATCTTTGTTAGTCAACCACTCCTGGGAAGGGTAACAATGGTCTTAAAATTCCACCATTTTTACACAATCTGTTTAAACACACACACACACACACACACACACACACACTTACCTGGGCAGCAGAGAATATATAGAGACCCCACTGGGGAGCAGAAACCACCATCATCATGGTGACAAGACACTTTGCAATTATTGCTAGACTTTCTGCAATCACCTATTCAGAACACAAGCATGTACACAATTTACTTTGATTAGACATATGCTAATTTATTTGTAGGATAACTTTACCGACACAATAAACTATTTAGATACTTTCTTTTTTTTCTTTTTTTTACCTTTAAGCGAACAAGCATATGAGCATGAGCAAGAACCCAGAGAGGCTCAGCGAGCAACTCGGTTAGAGCAGCCATGCAGAAGAGTCCCACAGCAGGTCCATAATGTGGGACAGTGTGAGGGTCTGGAGCCTGCAGTAGCCACAGCCACACGCACACCAGTAACACACCCCAGAGACAGCCAAGTGGCAACCTGAGGAGCAAGAAGAGTGGGAGGGTCAGACTTTTCTAGAATCAATGTCAAAACGAATGAACCTCATATATATATATATATATATATATATATATATATATATATATATATATATATATAAAGACAAACTTCTTCATGTATTAATTAGGGCAGCATCCTGGTGTAGCTGGTAGTGTTGTTACCTCACAGTTCTATGATCTGCACTTTCCTATGTGTTTTCTGGTTTCTTTCCACCTCCCAAAAACATGTCAGCAGGTGGTGTGTTTGCCCTAGGTGTCTGAGGGTGTGTGTCCATTGTGCCTCACACACAGCACTCACAATTGTTGCTGTTATAGTTCCTGTTATATGTTTTATTTAATAGGACAAGGGAGTCTGCTTACGTAAGCCATAACAGGTTAATAACCTGTCTCCAATTACGCCCCGCCCCTTCTCCGCTTAGACACGCCCTCCTGAACGCCTCTCTGGACAGGAAAACCAGTGTGGAGTACAGCAGCGTCAACCTGCACCATAAACAGTGCTATGATTTTCACAACAAATATAACACCACAAAGAAATCAAGAACACGCCATAGCATAATATCAACATACCTTACGTTTACCACGCCTATTAACTCCTTGGACACGAAGCGCAGTGTGAACGCGTTCAGGAAGAAAGTAAGCACCCGGAACATAGCCTAAATAAAACATCAACCCAAAGCCACGAGTCACATTAACTCAGGTCTACCGGCATGCAGTGGTGTATACACCACTGTGTACATACCTGAAGCAGGACGTTGTACGATGCAAGAGTTGATGCACTCCTGAGTGCGTCTTCGGAGCCCATGATCCAGTTTACAACTCTCAGGTAAAGAGCCAAGAAACTTCAATTACATAAACAGCTCGTGAAAAACACGAATCATAGCAATCTTTGGTCACCAATATTTTCCAACACAGTAGGACATACACTGTTAGTCCAGTAACCACTGTCTGAATGCATAGAGAACACTTATAATACAGTAGACATGCAGGCAACATCAATGACTGTAGTTATTTGGCAAGATACGCTTTACTTCCTGGTTACGGACAACCATTTCATAATAAAAGTCACGAGACGCCTTTAGCGGAACTGAAAGGTAGTTTATAAAACATTACACAATGTAGAATTTGTCGATATAATTTGTCAGATATGAAATGCAGCCTGCGGTATAGTATTGGCTGTGTTTCTCGAACGGTATATGATACTTTTATCTTGACGTTTCGTGTGATCAAACTCAAACAGGAAATGTGCGGTGTGCAGTTGAAAAACATGACTGAATCACAAACGACGTACAAGTAAATATGTGATGAAAAAAGTATTGCTTGTAGAAAAGTTGTAGTACTGTAGTATAGAGTAGGGAGTCATGAGGGGTGAGATGAAACAGAAGTCGCCTCCATTAAATGTCCGGGTAAGTTGCATAAAAAAAATTACAACATGCAGTGTTAGTGGGGGTTTTATCTATTATTATTCTGTATGTAATTTTCATTCGTTTGTTTATTCTTCTCTTCAGTAACTGCTTTATTCTGGTCGAGGTGGTGGTGGATCCAGAGCTTGTCTCGAGAACACTGGACTAGAGGCAGGAATACACCCTGGATCCATTGCAGGACAACATGAACAAACATTCCAGATGTTTCCATGACATTTCTCGAATCGATATCGTTTCCTTTTATTGAAGATCGATTAAATCAGAGAATCGATATCCCCCCCCATCCCTAATACTTACGGAGTGTGCCAATAGTGGAGGGCACTGTATATTACAGAGAAACTGAAAAGCACAAATATGTACATGGTTTTAAATTGCTACTATACAAATGATGAGGTATTAAAACAAGCACATTAATATAAACTTGAGTTGTCTTGCAGCTGGTATTGCTGTCGGTAATTAATCAACACCTTTTGACTAATCAGATTCGAGTGTTCAACACTGCCGTAGTATGATTTTTTTTAACACAGGGTATTCTACTTTATAAAATAAAATAGACCACATGACAAGCAAAAAATATACAGTGCTAACACAAAGTATATTATCCACATGGATATTATCACTGTATTTTTGTTTGTACCATACAAGTTATGTTGTTAGTTTATGACTATGAAACAGTGATTTTTTTCTCCACTCCTAACTCAGATGTTGCCTTATCTTTCAGCTTATTTGTGTCTGTAGCCTTGCTATAGGGAGACAAAGGGAAAATGGTGGTCTCTGCAGACATTTTCATCTCAACAGCTCAGAGGTTTCTCTGTTGTGGGAAGAAGAGACAAATTCCTCATTCATCATGTCTTGATATAGCTGTGCAAATCATTGCTGTTGATCTGGGCCTTAAACCGGCTGTTCTGTATGACCTTAATGGCGCATGTGCTGAACAGATCCAGCGATATGTCAGCTCACTGCAGGAGGCTGGAGTACTGACCATAACACTCCAAATATTCTCCATCAATGGAAATTGTCTTGTTATGAACTCTAATCTGATGAAGGAACATTTGAGTGAAGTGCTTATGAAAAAGAGCCTCCTCACTGTTGATGTGTCTCCATGGATGGAGCAACCATCTCTGGTTGTCATGGATAGCAGCACCAAACAAATGGTCAAAGACATGTTGGACCTTATTACGGACAAAGAGGACCAGCATCCGTCAGTCAGTGTGGTGGGAGAGGAGCTGTATGACCGGTGGAACTTGTGCACACTTTTTGGGATTCTCCTGGGCTATCCTGCTTCATATTGGTTTAATCAAGTGCAGAGCTTTGAGAACTGCCTGAGTATGACCCCGCTGGTGGTAAATAAGGTTTGGGTTTGCTGGCCAGTATGTGATACAAAGCACAGCAGTTGTCTTTACTCATTCAGTGTCCCTGAAGTGTTGTGGGCAGAAGTCGATACCTATATAAAAAACTGGGTGGAGTGCTTGAGAAGCCGATTTTGCAAACAGACCATTTTGACTGAACTCAGTATTTCAAAGGAAACAGTCCTTTTGCCCACTGTAGCCCTGTGAGTGCTTGTGCTTTTATATGCCTGTAGTGTTCCAGGGGCTTCTTTATGTTCACCACAGCCCTGATACCCTATTATACACACACACACACACACACATTAAAGCAGACTGGCAGCTGCATTCATGATTTAGATTTTTTTTTGTTAAACGTGTCATGTGATGTCTTAACAACGCATATTCAGCCAAAGCCCCCTTTTTGGAATATTTTGCACCAAGTCATCCATTTAAAAAATATTTTCTTGTAAATAAAATGTTAGTTTTCTAATGAAAGAAATGAATATATTGGCACAGTTATATTTTTGTCTACAACACCGATTTCAATCATTTAATCACACATCTTCAGATCAAAAGGTTTTTAAGATCATGATAAACATTTCAGTCAAGCATCTCCAAACTTTTGACTGGTAGTGTATGTATGTATTTATCAAAACATACCAAACCAACCACAATATTAACTACTTTAGCTAGGTTAGCTAGCCAGTTAGCATTAGGTCTAGGTTCTGTGACTAAACTATTCCAGATAACACTTTGTTCTTTTGGCATATATCACAGGTTCAAGTTTATTCGAGCCTATTTAGTGAAATCTAACTCTCCCCAAATCCTTTTATTTATTTGTTTATTTCCATCATATTTCTTTATATTTATTCTTTCTTTTCTTTCATTGTAAATATGTTTTTTTCCATTGTGTTGACAAATTTGACCTAAACCAGAAATAGCCATTGAACAGCAGTTTACAAGTCACATTTTAAAGTTCAGAGGTACAAGCCAAAATGCATACACGTATCTTAAATATTGAGTATTACTCAACAATGAGATAATGAGCTGTATGTCAGATGTGAGACTATTCAACCACAAATGTTTAACTCTGTATTATCATATGAATCCACCACAAAGGTTATTTTATATTTAAAACAGTACTTTAACATGTATTAAAGCTAATGTCAAGTGACCCATCAGTTAGTCCTATTTAGTAGGCCAATAACCTAATTAAAAACATTCCATTACTACAGTTATAATAATAACAACAATACACATTTCTGACTTTCACTTGAGTTACCCTGAGTTAATAGAACAGTTTTAAAAAAAAGGGAGTGACAGTTATCAAGTCTTATGGGGTCTCTCTGCATTGCCACCTAAAAACCCTCCACCCTCTTCATTTTCCCTTCATTCTTTTCAATCATGTGGGTTACACTAAATGAAACCAGCTAGATCATTTAAAACATGGCTATTGCATCCAATAATAGATAATGAAGTCAGTTTTGTATTGTTTTCATCATTGCAGTGAGGTAGAGTCCAGCAGTTTTCTAGAAGTCGTCATGTAAAGCTAACGGACAAGGTGCTGAGTACCACTGAAAGTGGGGAAAATGTTGCATGCATTGGCTGTTCTTGGTCTCAGCTGGCACTGAGGATTGGGAGCACTTCTCCACATCGAGCAGTCACTTTAAGCTCAGCAAGGTGGTCAGCTCTTGTAGGACCAATGTTCAGGATGGCCACTGGGAGTCGTCTGTCACTGGCTGCTAACAGGAAGCGGTACCCAGAATACACCTGGACATAACAGTAGAGTCGCATTTGATTAAGTACCAACCATGAAGTAATGGTTATACATATATGTATATGTATGTGCATGTGTATATACACACACACACACGTACATAAAAACAGAATAAATTATCAAACAAATATAACGTGCAGATATATACATGATGCACTTAAAGAAATAACATCCTACCATGCTCTGTGATGTATAAAAATGCTGAGCATTTATGTTTGCCTTAAGACATTTAAATACTCTTATCTCTTACACTGATCATCATACTTCATTTTTTCCCCTGTGGCATGTTTTTGAAAGACTGCTCTTAATGAATACCTTGGGAGAAAGGTCTTGGTGATTTTTTTTCCACAGAAATGACCATATGAAACTTCTAGCATTTTTATTACACGTCAAAGAAGTGCAGCGTTTCAGTTGCAGTGTCACAGAGGGCAAACAGAGTCCATGAGTGCAAACTGAAGGCCTGAAGGTTTTCACTGTCAACCAAGGTGCAATCAATCAACAGTCTTTCTGCACTGCTTACAGAAGAACTTGTGAAATCTGCTTCAGGCCAATATGATAATGATGATAATACCTAGTACTGAATCAATATTTCGCTTTCTGTTAATAAAAAGGGACAAAAACAGCATTAATGTTTCATGGTATCTCCGTGTACCTGTATAATGATAAAGCACTCTTAGTGCTCACCTGCAGTGAGGATCCAGCCACAAGCACAGCATCAGCCTCAGCCAGCCTGTCATGTATAAACTGCACAGTTGCATGGTCCACCATGTCACCAAAAAACGTCACAGCAGGCTTAAGGATGCCACCGCAGGACTGGCAAGAGGGAACCCTGAATTGCAGCACCTGTTCATCTTCCAACAACACATCTCCATCCGGTGCCACCTCGCCTGGGCTTGCCTCCCAGCCAGGGTTCAATTCAGCAAAATGCTTCTGCATCTCCTCCCGTACAGTCAGCTGCCCACAGCCCATACATACCACCCTGACACACATACAGACACAAATACACACCAATGAACACTCTGCATCAAAACAGAATAAAGCCAAATAATAAAGTAGAATAAATGCGAGTTTTGAACCTTAAGCTTGGTTGAGTCAAACATATTTAATTCTAGTTACTGTTTATCCTGGAAATTTAGCAACTTTTGAAACTCATAATAACCTAATAATATTAAACATTATGTTCACTGTAATAATATAAAAATAAAAGCCTGGTCAACAGTCCATTCACTGCTAAGCAGTGAACTTTTCCACCTAGACTACCTGTGTGAACAGCCATGAAGCTCAGTCAGTCTCTGGTGTCCTGCCTTTGAATGTAAAGCATCCACGTTTTGAGTGACAAGCCAGTGAACTTTGCCTTTCTCTGCCCAATCCCTCAGGGCATAGTGAGATGAATTTGGCAGGTGGGAAGAGAAAAGCGGCCAGCCCACATAATTGCGGGCCCAGTAGCGCTGCCGAGCCTTGGAACTGTGCATGAACTCAGTGTGTTGAATTGGCCGGTGATTTGTGCGTGCAAAGAGCCCCACACGTTCTGAACGATAGTCAGGGATTCCTGACTCAGTCGATATTCCTGCTCCAGTTAACACAAAGAGACGTGAGGCTTGTGATACAAACGCCTGTAGCTGCTCCAAGGAGCACCTGTCCACTGAGCTGCTGGGTGGAACAAACTTCCACACGCTATCAGGACCTGAAGAAGCAGCACATCTTCCCACTGCCACACACTGAGGCAGGGATCGCCATGGCAGCAGCATCTGTCAAGAACACAGTTAGGGCAAACGTTAATAAAATATCAATGGAAATCAGTGAGAGTAGCCACTGTTAACTGACATTGATTTGTACAACTTGTTTATCAAATTTTGGCTTGTTGTAGGTCTGCAGGTACTTCATTTTTAAACTGTACATGGATTTAGAGTGGCCAGAAATGTTCAAATTGTTCAAAATAATAGCCACACATCAGATATGAAAAGATTTCTAGAGGTAGTATATCCACCTTTCTATAGACCACACCATCAGTAAGACTAATTTTATCCTTATGCTATCAGTAAAACAGAGATCTCTTCAAGCTCTCACAGCAAGTGTGAATGTGTTTGTAGTATGCAAACAAACAACTAACGCCACCAAAATTGAAGAACAATCCCATAATGCAGAATGATGACGATTTCTAAGGCTTACAGGAGTAAACATGGACTAATTTAATCATAGTATATAGTGGTAATGGATATCTATCTGACAGATATACACAGACATGTGGTTATTCATGGTAACAAAGCACAGAAATAAAGCACCTTGCTTTTCATATAAAACATTTGTAATTGTAAATGGGAAAGCATGGAATAGCAGTTCTGGTGTCTTGATGTCTATGCAGACACCTGGTGTAAAGTAGACTTAAATGGACCAAATAGAGCAGAGTAGGTGTGTAGGAATAGTCAAGTTTGGTTAGGGGCAGTGGTGGCTCAGTGGTTAAGGCTTGAGCTACAGCTCAGAAGGTTGTGAGTTCAAATTCCAACATGTCATGCTGTTGAGTCCTTGAGCAAGACCCTTAACTCTCATCTGTTTAGTTGTATCTTCTGAACAGATGTGGAGAAAAACATCAGCCAAATGAGCAAATGTACTTTTGAGGAACACAATGAGGTTTCCTCTCAGCAAGCCTGATTACTGCAGTCTCAAAAGGGCTTCATGTGAGAAAAAGACTTTGTTTTTGTCGCAGTGTGCCACATGTATGTCTCCAGAACTGGTTTGGGCACATACTACAACAATTTATAAACCATTATAAACAATATGTTCCTATTCCAGCTATAATATGAACTATTTTTTATAATAAATAAATAAATAAATAAAATTACTACAAAGGCATCTGTGATCACATTTTCAATCAAAAAAAGAAATATTTTTTTGTTTATTGTTCATTTTGACAATAAATAAACAAACAAACAAACAAATAAAAGAGAGGCATAAATTAGTTTACAACATTGTTGTTGTGTGTTTTATTAACTTAAATAAACAGAAAGCACATAACCAGTAGGTTTTTTTTAATGATCAGAAGTGGGGTATTCCCTAATCAGAAAAAAAGACCTATATATTTGTAAAAGTCCTTAACAACAGTATTGTTTCTTTATTCTTTATTATTAATGTCCAGACTCACACACAACCCAAATGTACAACCAGAACATTGTCATTTCCATTACTCCT